>NC_054867.1:56896275-57048775 GCF_018320785.1 Cheilinus undulatus
AAATCAGTGTTACTCAACCCTGGACAACCAAAAGGCCTAAGTGTTGAAAAATACCTTCACAAGAGCAGCAATCTAAGAGGTGAAAAGTGGCAAGAAAGGGTTAGAGGGGCGATAAAAATAAGTTAAAGGGGGCAAAAGAGGGTGAAAAAGTAGGAATAAAATGCCAAAAACTGGATGAAAAGTGACAAAAATGGGGAAAAAAGTTGGCAAAAAAAGGGCAGAAGTGGCAAAATTTGGGTGAGAAGTGATTCAAAAAATGGGTTGCAGATGGCAAAAATGTTCAAAAAGTGGCAAAAACTTGACTACGTGACTAAAATGGGCAAAAGGCAACAAAGAGTGGCAAAAATTGGTGGGAAAAATGGCATTTATAATGGCAAAAGGCCGCTAAAATGGGTGAAAAGTGGTTAAAAATTATTGAAAAGCAGAACAAAAGAGTCAAAAACTGGGGAAAATGGGGCCAAAACCTGGATAATAGTGGCAAAATGGGCAAAAAGTGGCAAAAAGAAGTGACAAAGGGAAGCTTAAAGCAGTAAAAGGGGATTAAAAGTGGCAAAGAATTGCAAATAAGGGCAATAGAAATATACAGACTAAAAATAAAGGTTGACAATTAAAGCCAAGTGTTGAAACAAACTGATTAATGTGACGTACACTGGAGTATTTCTGAGGTCAAAGTTCACCTTTATAAGTTTTTCTGGAGGAATAATTTTTCAGATTAAGACATTAAAGAGCCTCATGAGGCTCCAGAGCCACGCACTGAGTATCACTGCTTTAAATCAGTGTAAATAATAAATCAGTTCTGTGTTTATTCTGATGAGATTATTCATCTGATTATTATTCAGGTTCTGGCTACAAAACATGTACAACCTGCTACAGTTTAACTTATTTGTTTATGACCCCCGGTCCTCTGGGGAGGTCAGATAAACGTCTGATTCCTAAATACGGTGATAAAAACAGAACAGGCTGTAGTAGCAGAAAGCAAACCTCTATCAGAGACAAACATGACTCAGTATTTCAACATAAATCAGACAATATTCCTGCTTCAGTTCAGTTTTATAGTGTAGTCCAGAATCGTCAGACAGTCAAATACTTGGATTAAAGGTCCAGGGATTTGGCTCCTGCTGGTCTAAAGTCTGGATCAACCTCTGATGAAGTCCTGCAGTCCTCGCGTCTCTGAGCCTGGACATTGATCGGAGCTGCACAGACGCCACATAAAGACGCCGCGGTCACTAATGACCATCTGATGGCGCCACAGAGAGGCCGAGGTGATGACATCAGGCCGGAGTCAGACAGAAACGCCAGTGTTCATCCCTCACACTGATAACGTCCACAGTGAAGGAACTCCTCTGTGCTCTCTCATTGGCTCTATTTAACCCAGCCAGATCACCATGGTAATGACGTCTAAACTCACCTGGACCAATCAGAAACTTTCCCCTTGTTGAGTTTTTGTTTTTTCTTTAAAAATCTATATGTTTTAAACAAGAAAATACATTATATATTTTAATCATATATTGTTTTTTTTATAATTACATTATATTTTAATTATATATATTTTTTTTTAATTACATTATATATTTTGATTATATATTTTTTTTCTATGAAATGTATACCTTCGAAAATTCTTTCTTTTTTCAAAAATGTAAAATATTTTAAAAACAAAATGAGGAAAATCTGCACAAAAAGGCATGTTTTTTGTTTTTGCATGTTTTATCGTTTTATACTTGAACATTCCTTTTTTGTTCATATTTATAACTTTAAAACATGATTAAGTTTTTATTCTAGTAAATAAATGACTCTCTAAGGTTGATTTTTTTTTTTTTACTTTATTCCTTTTCTTTAAAAATGTGAATTCAGGATCATTTACACTTGAACATTTCTTCTTTGTCCCCTTTTTTCTTTGAAAATTTAAACTTTTTAGACTTAAAATGAAGCTTATGTCTGATAAATGCATGGCTCTTTAAACTTCAACATTTCAGTTGTGTTTTTTTCTGAAAATCTACAACTTTTTAAACTTTTTTCTTGTGCATATTAAACTCTAAAGGTTAAAGTTCTTTATTTATGTCTTCACAGACTCAATGTCTGATTTTTTTCTTAAAAATGTACAACCCTTAAAAACAAAGTTATGTTTTTTCCTCTTGTAAATAAAAAAACTTATTAAACTGGGAAAAATAAAAACCCTCATTTTGAAATTAAAAAAAAAAAAAAATTAACCACACAAATGTTGAGTTTTTTCCAGATTTACTACTTTTTTCTTGTCCATTTGTTCTTATTTACTTGACAATTCAGAGTTTTTAATTTTTCTCAAATTCTATTTAATGTTTTTACTTTTCAGTTTTTCTTATAAATGTATGACTCTTTGTGTCCTTCATTTAATTTTTAATTTAATTAATTTTAATTTAATTAATTTTTTAATTAATTTAATTCTTACATTTGTAAAAAAATAAAATAAATAAATCAATAAATAAAATTTAAAAAAAAAAATGTAATTTTTAACTTGAACTCATGTCTTTTTTTCTGTTTCGCTCTTAAAATTCTTTAGTTGTAAGAGTCAGATGTTTAATTTTGAAACTAGAAAAGTTTGAAGGTTTTTGGTAATTTTCTCTCTCTATATATATTTAGAATGTCTTGAAGTGGCCCCTCTGCTCCTCTCTGACCAGATACAAGAGCTGGCTGTAAAGTCATTCAGGGGTTTAGTTACGTTTAGACAAGCCTCATTTAAAGGGGAAGTCCATTCAAATTCTCTACATACATCACTGCTTTATCACAGCTGCATGTGTTCATTATCCAATCATCACAGCCCTTATTCTCCCCATCCTCATCATCATCATCATCATCCTCATCCTCATCATCCTCATTCTCATCCTCATCATCATAATCCTCATCCTCATCATCATAATCCTCATCCTCATCCTCATCATCGTAATCCTCATCCTCATCCTCATCATCATAATCCTCATCCTCATCATCCTCATCCTCATCATCATAATCCTCATCCTTATCCTCATCCTCATCATCATAATCCTCAACCTTATCCTCATCCTCATCATCATAATCCTCAACCTTATCCTCATCCTCATCATCATAATCCTCAACCTTATCCTCATCCTCATCATCATAATCCTCATCCTCATCCTGCTCATCCTCATCATCCTCATTCTCATCCTCATAATCCTCATCCTCATCATCATCCTCATCCTCATCCTCATCATCATCCTCATTCTCATCCTCATCATCATCCTCATCCTCATCCTCATCATCCTCATCCTTATCATCCTCATCCTCATCATCCTCATCCTCATCATCATCCTCATTCTCATCCTCATCATCATCCTCATCCTCATCATCATAATCCTCATCCTCATCATCATAATCCTCATCCTCATCATCATCCTCATCCTCATCATCATCCTCATTCTCATCCTCATCATCATCCTCATCCTCATCATCCTCATCCTCATCATCCTCATCCTCATCCTCATAATCCTCATCCTCATCATCATAATCCTCATCCTCATCCTCATCCTCATCATCATAATCCTCATCCTCATCATCATCCTCATCCTCATCATCATCCTCATTCTCAACCTCATCATCATCCTCATCCTCATCATCCTCATCCTCATCATCATAATCCTCATCCTTATCATCATCATCATCCTCATCCTCATCCTCATCATCATCCTCATCCTCATAATCCTCATCCTCATCCTCATCATCCTCATCCTCATCATCATAATCCTTATCCTCATCCTCATCATCATCCTCATCCTCATCCTCATCCTCATAATCCTCATCCTCATCATCATCATCCTCATCCTCATCCTGGTCCCAGTCCTCTCATCAGTCGGTATCTCGAGGTAAAATCTCGATGGGTTTCTCGTCTCCATTGCCGATGAATGGAAACAGCTCCTCAGTGAAGGTGTGAGTGAAGGTGTGGATGCAGGTCTTGGTCTTCAGATCAGTGAAGGTCAGTGTTCCTTGGTCACAGTCCAGGTCCACTCTGACCTGCTGAAGCTTCCTCTTCACTGAGAGGACCGTGGCTTTGGCTGACAGAGAGATGGCTTTATATCCTTCATCACTGAACTCCATCCTCCAGAGTCTAGACTTGAGTTCTCTTTTCTTCTGGACAAACTTCGCTGCCACTCCCAGAGACCAGCATCCGCTCTCTCCCACCTCCACGTCCCAGCTGTGACTCCCTGAAGTGAAGCCCTCAGAGCCCAGGACGATGGGGAGGCTGTCCGATATCTCAGGATTTTTGGGACGTTTTCCTTCATCTCTACGTTTGACACCGGTCAGGTTTTCAGACACCAGGAGGTCTGGATCAGCCGAGTTCAGGTCCAGAATCACAGGAGTGTAGGAGATGGTCTCCTTCATCCTGGTCCAGATGTTGAAGCTCAGGTTGCCTAGGTGTTTGGCTTCGTCTATCAGGGCACCTGAGACCAGCTCTGGGTCATCCAGCAGGGGGCGCTGCTGGACTCTCTTCACCTCTGTCTTGTAGTTCTTCAGGATGGAGACGTCTTCAGCTCTCAGCTCCTTCTCCATGGTTCTGATCGAGTCTGACAGAGCTGCTATCTCTATGTTCAGAGTCTGGATCTTCTCCTTCATGCTCTCTCTCTTCTGCTCCTCTTCCTTCCTCAGAGCAGAGATCCTGGCCTCCTCTTCCTCTTCTAGAAACTGATGAAGCTTCTTGAACTGCTTTCTAATCTGCCTCTGTATGCGCTGGGCCTGTGCTTCGATGTATTCGGCCGTCTGATCACATTTTTCTTTGACTTCATGGAAGATCTTCATCCTGGCCTGTAAAGACTTCAGAAGAGTCTGGATCTTTTCTTTGTGGTCCTGTGCAGCCTCACCGATGGGTTTGAAGCTGTGTCCGTGGTGTGATTCTGAATGAAGACAGACCACACAGATGGGCTGCTGATGGTCCACACAGAAGAGTTTGAGTTTCTCAGTGTGCAGACTGCAGAGATCCTCAGAGTCCGCTGCAGATCTCTGGTTTCTCTTTGACCCAAAAGACTCACAGAGGTTTTTCAGAGCCAGGTTACGAGGTGGATCACTTCTTGATGATCTTCTCATACAGACCGGACACAGGTGCTGGTGGTTTTCTGACCACCAGTCCTGCAGACAGACTTTACAGAAGCTGTGGCTGCATGTGAGAACAACAGGATCTTTGAAGATGTCCCGGCAGACCGGACAGGTCAGATCCTCGTCTGATAGAGAAGCCATGTTGTTTTCAGATCCAGACAGCACAGCCCAGAAGTAAAGTCTGTGGTTCCTCTGTAATCTGGAAAGGTCTCTGAAGCTGTTCCTGATGCTCAGATTGATGCTGAAGATGTTTGTATGCCTGCTCTCCTGCAGCCGTTCCTTTAAAGGTTTGGGTGTTCAGTCCAAAGGTGGATCATAAAGCCCTTCTCCTGACTGTGAGTCACAGTAGTGTCTGACTTTAGTCACACTGTAGCTGTAAATGAGCTGATGATTTACTGAAATAACCCAGAGGCACGTTTTATTCTAACCACAGACTGTTTTAGAGTTTTAGTGCTCTCTGGTCTCTCTTCTCTCCCTCTAATCTGACCAGGTCTACAGGTCCTCTGGGGCCAGAACAAAGATCCAGGTTTGTAGGGACGCCTTTGATGCTGTTATTGAATCTGTGTCTGTGGATGGTGAGAGCGAGGCCGTAGACCAGTTCATCTACCATGGCAGGGTGATCCATCAGTCCACTGACTGTGAGGCTGAGATCAACCGCAGACTTGGACGTCCTGGTCTTAGCGAGGCCGTGCATGTGTTCACAGCAGACATGAGCAATCACATATGTGAACCAGCAAACATGGGGAATTTACACCTGACACACCAGATGAATTTGTTTCAAACATCCCTCTGGAAAACCTCTCAGAGACAGCGTTTAGGAAAAGGCAGAGGCTTTGAAAAAACTTGGAGTGTGATTGGATGAACGTTCTCTCTGTCACATCTTTACGGGCCAATCGGAGCAACAAAACATGTGATGTAGCCGTGACCGAGGTGCGTGTGCACAGCTACCAAGGAATAACGGTAACCATGGCGACTACAGACATGTCAGTACATGATTGTGGTTTTTGAAAAGAAAACAGCTCACTGCTGTTTTTTGTTCTTCTTTTAACGAAGAAATGTGGTCAACTTCTGATAAACTGGCGCTTTAGCAGCATCCATGCTGATCTCCTCCTCCATAACTGCACCAGCTCTTGTTGCTGCTTGCTTACATTGCGACTGCCGCGAGTGAAAAGTACTGCCCCTCGTCGCTGATTGGTCCTGTCACTTTCTAACTGAGCCCAAACGGTTCAGACGGGAGCTTCGAAGATGGATTCACCAGTGAGAAACAAGGAAACGGGCAAATCCATCTGCTTTGGGGGGGTTAGGGAATTTACTCAGTATTATTTTAAATTCCATGAATAACTCGCTCCACTCACCTGTTAAAATGCGTGTACACGAGTGCCCAAAAGGCATGAGAGGGGAGGGGCTTCCTTCTCCAACATCATTTCGGTCAGCAAACACGGCTGAACCTGACCCCGCTGAGAGGACTGAAGAGATGCAGCATCAGAACCAGAGAGTGACATGTTTCACATCTTAGCTGAATCTCTGAGCTCCTCCCTGTGCCGAAGAACAGACGCAGTGACATAGCTCTTAGACCACACCCCCAAAGGCTGGTCCTTAGGAGATCCTCTGCTCCGTTGGTGTTCCTGCACCAACAGAGGATCTCCATGCTGCTTTTCCTTCACGAAAGAAGGTGCTCGTTGCCTTATTTAAGCTAAATAACTTCATTTGTGCGATTCGTGCTGCACATTAGCCACATTCATGCTGCATGAGTCAAATTCTTCTTCTCACCTCTTTACTGTGACTTCCCATGCACACGTGCTTTTACATGTGTCTGCTGTGAACAACATCCTGCTGCTGCTGACGAGAGCGGGGAACTGAAGGTCAGCTGCTGGATACGCTCCTCTTTTATGGACACCTGGGGTCCTACACCTGATCCAGCTCATCACCTGTCGAGTGGACCTCCAGCGTCTGGTGGGGGGTTGGGATGATACCTGGGGAGACGGGGCATGGGCCTGGAGGATGGCCATCAGGAGATCAGAGCAGTCCAGGACCAAGGCTGACATGGAGAAGTGCTGAACCATTGTGCTCCCTTACCTGAGCTGATCTCTGCAGAATAATGTCTGAGTGTTTCCTGCAGAGGATGATTGAACTGAAACCACATCTATGTGAACACTGACATCACCCACCTGACCAAGGCATCCATCCATCCTGCCATGGTTCCAACCAGAATCACTGTTAGACTGTGAAATCTAGAACGGCAGTAAGCCCTCATGGTATTAATGCTGAAGTTCTGGTTCAGATCCACCACCCTGCCTGCTGTCTGAAGATGTTCTCTTTAATGTCAGACCTCTGGTTAACAGAACATTTCTGCTTAATGAGCTCATCTGTGAAAACTTCCTGACTGAATCATTCTCACTGAAACTTGGCTGAATGTAACAGGAAGCAAAGAGCTGACCGCATATCAGATCTTACATTGTTAAAACAACAAAACCAAAAAAAAAAAAAAACAGGAAAGGGTGAGGAACTGCATTCCTGTAACAGCTGTAACCCCCCACCAGCTTAAAAAAAGGATTTATTGCTGAACTTACTGTGCTGATAACCACCTTCATACTCATCATTCTGTGATGAGTGATCAGAGAGTCATCTTCTACCTGTACTCTCCATCCCCACAACTCTATTCAGATTTAACAAAACAAAACAGAAATCCTGGTTGTAGGTCCACAAAAACACAGAAAGAACTCCTATTCACTTCATCTTCACTTCCTGTTAATCCCAGTGAGCATGTCAGAAATCTGGCTGTTGTACTTCTAGGTCGTCCTCGTAGGTCGTAGTAGTAGTAGTAGTTATCATCCACACAGATCTAAACTTTCAGGATCCTTTAAGCCCCAACACAGCCTAAAAAGCTTTCTAACCTCAGGTCATTCATGTCTGATTCTTAAATCTGCTTGATGCACCCATATCCAACAGACTAGATTACTGTAGCGCCCTCTACTGGACTCCCTAAACAAACATAAACCAACTCCAGGAGTAATACTGAAGTACTGCTCCTGGTTTATAAACCTGTGAATGGTCTGACACCTCAGTACCTCTCTGACCTGCTCACAGGCTTTTATCCAGTCGGATCACTCAGATCTGCAGGTACGGGCCTCCTCACTGTCCCTAAACTTAGAGTAAATCTGGTGAAGGAGCGTTTAGTCGTCACGGTGTTGTCCTATGAAAGCTGCCTGCTGACGTGAGAGCTGGAGACAGAGAGGCCTGAAAACTCTGCTTCTGTCTCCTGCCTTTAACTGTCAGACCTTCAGTATTTTAGATCTGATGTCCTGAGAGAAAAGACAACAGAAGCTGGATTATGTGTGTGTGTGTGTGTGTGGGGGTGTGTGTGTGTGTGTGTGTGTGGGGGTGGGTGTGGGGGGGGGCAATTGGAATTGATTTTTATCCTCTGTAAACCACATTGAGTCTACATTTGTATGAAATGAATACAATACTAATAAAGTTGAACTGAATTGAATCAGTGCAGCGTCTGTAAATGTCCTTTATCTTGCGTCACGTTTAACAGAAAGCTGCACGTGTTCAGTAAAAGCAGCAGAGATGAGAAGCTTCTGCAGCTTTGACTTCATTTTTATTGTTTTATTCTCACATGATGAAATCTAAAGACGCGCAAAACAATAAAAGCAGGTTATTCATTCATGTGCATTTATATAAGTTTGATTTTTAGGCCGTCTGTCGCACATAAACCTTAAAGTCAGAGTCCACAGCAGAACAAAATCACTGAAACCCGTTTAGAAGCACACAGGCAGCTGTTCTGATCAGTCAGCTCTGATGTCTACAGATAAAACATCTGATAGCATCATAAATCATCAACATCCTAACTCTGAAACATCTCTGCTTCTGCTTTCAGAGGACAGATGAGTCTAAGTCCTCCACCTCACTCAGGACTTAAAGTCAGTTAGCTCAGATAGAACTGAGGACTTCAGAGAAGATGACCACAGCAGAGACGTTTGAGCTCCCCCTACTGAGCGTCTGCAGTACTGCTCTTTAGTTTGGCTGGAGCAGACAGCTTCTGGACCGTCATCAGCAGCTTTAATCCTGCTGTGCTGTGGTGGACTGAGGAGGCCGGGGTGGAGCAGGGAGAGCTGAGCGCTCAGTCTGAGTCCAGTCCCCAGAACCTTTGTTCCAGCATCAGCCGGGTCTCTCACTGACTCTCTGTTCTGGTTCAGGAACAGGTAAAACACAGGTTCTCCTGTCAGAGTCTGGAGTCTGTAACAGCAGCAGCAGGCAGCCAAGGTTCAGGGTCCGTCTCCAGTCCGGTCCCTGAGGGCCCCCTCAGCCTTGGCTCTCTGAATGTTGGGGGATTTTTGGACTGTAGATGTTTCTGACCACAGTTCCCTCGTGTCACGTTCTCATCCTTCTGAGCAACAAATCCACATCTAGAGCTGTCCTTGTTTAACCCCTTCATGGATTGAAGCTAATGCTAATGCTAATGCATCAGTCACCTGACTCAGCATTAGAAGAGACGCCTGATTTATTCTCTGGTTTTCTGTAGTTGGAGGTTTTACAGTGACAGCAGCGTGATGTCAGCAGGAGTGAGGCGCTACTCTAGTAATCTGATTACAGTTTTGCCTTAAACGGCACACCAAACTGGCGTTGGCCCAGCGAGCATGTCCTTCCACTCTACTTCCTGTCCTTGAACACATCCTCAGACTGGAGGAGTCTAGAAGATTCAAACGTTCCCTCATCCACAATCAGAACTACAGAATAACTAAAGAGCGTCTTCTTGGCGTGTTGCTGCTCTGTTTGAACAGCCTTCTACGTTTTCTTCATAAATCTTCACGGTTTAAACTTTCAGACAATCCTAACCCTAACCCTTCACCTACCCAGAGTCTGAGAAGAGGAAGTGAGCGGAGTGGTTGCATGGGTCCAGGATGGACCTGATCGATCTACTGTCTCCTGGCTTCATCCATGGTCCTGTCCTCTTATAAAGGAAGAAAAAAGACAAAATTAGAAAATAGACAAATAAAAAGATCTCTGTTCTCAGGTTGTATGTGGGATATTTAGTGATGATAAACGGCCTCACTGATGTTTGATCTGAGAGGAGAGACTGGGAGAACACTCACCGTCAGTGAATCCTCTCCTGGTGGTCAGCTGGGCCCCCTGCTGGTGAACAGAGGACCTACAGCTGGTGCAACACTGGGGTAACACAGCTGACATGCAGATTTGTGCAGAGTCACGGTGATGTGAGCGCTGAGTCAGCGAGCAGCGATGGTTCATCTCCTCTAGAATGTGGGTCAGAGTGAGTCAGAGGATGTTTATATAAGGATGACTAAGATGTGGACCGGCCCACCTGTCTCTCTCTCTCTCTCTCTGTACCATCTGATCTCTACACAAAAACATCTGATTTACTGGATGTGTAATCTGAGCCTCTCGCCATCCACCTGTCGCCCCTGAGCATCAGGTGACTCACTCCCAGCAGGTAAAGGAGAGAGGAGAAGCTGAATAGAGCGGGTTATTGTCATCAGGACAATCAAAGGAAAGAGAGAGAGAGATAAGTCAGTCTTCAGCTCTGATGATATTACAGATCTTTAACATCTCCTGCCCTACAGAGACGTATTATTTCATCATGACGAGTTAGGTATGACAGAAACACTCCTCACTGTGCCCGATGGGCCCCATGGGTGCAGGCCCGGCCACCAGGCGCTCGCCATCAAGCCCCACTCCCAGGCCTGGCTCCAGGAGAGGGCCCTGGTGACCCGCGTCCTGGTGAGGGAGAGTGGAATCCGTCCCGCTGTTCTGCCATATGAGGTCTTTGAGCCGCACTTCGTCTGGTCCCTCGCCTGGGACCTGTTTGCCTTGGGAGACCCTACCAGGGGCATGAAGCCCCTGACAACACAGCTCCTAGGATCACTGAGACACACAAACCCTCCACTGCACTTATATTGTGTTACCTGAGATTTTATACCCTCTTATCCTGAAGTATTCCCCGGTCTGTGAATCTCTGTCTGCTTTCAGGAATTATGTTTGACTTTTTTTCACATCCAACAGGCATATTTAGAACATGCTCTCCAGTGTGCTGAGAGGGACAATAAAGCATGCGATTAATCAAGATTAAAACGTGTAAGTAAACTAACCATTGCCCTTAATCAAGATTAACTGGATTAATCTTGACAGCCCTATTTATATATGCCCTCTGACATCCTGAGAGTAACAGTTCAATAAAATCCTAAAATTTAAACATAAATATAATTAAAAAACAAGATAAAAATCAAAGTTACAGTTCATTATTTAAATATTCATGCCTGCAATCATCCATCCAGTAGAGACATCAGAGGTTCTGTACTTACACTGGCACTGAAAGAGTTAAATTCCTGATGTCTGATATGTATGATTAGGTCTGGTCAAATTTGTAACTTTATTATGAAGGTCTATTATCTTTAGGGTTAAAACAGTGGCTGTTATTATTACTGTAGCTAACATTCTGTTCTACAGCCATATCATCATATTTACTCTAACCGGCCAATCAGAGAGCCTGACAGTCCTGTACCAACATTTACATCATCATGTACCCGTTCTCATCGTCGGCCTGACCCCTGTGTGCTGTTACCTAAGGGCCCACTAGAGGGGGCCAGTGAGCCGTGTCTGTGAATAAATGTACCGTAGAAGTGCACTGAAAAAGTGGAATTCACCTTTAAACCAATAGCAGAGAACTTCTTCCTCATTCATTTCTGAGGATTTCATCGTTTTAATTCAAAATCACACTAAAAGAAATAAAAACAAATGAGAGTAAATAAAAACAGTTTCTGTGTGAAATGATGAAGGACACTGAAGAAAGAGAGCATCAGAGTTGATCAGTTATCATTATTATTATTGATCCCACAGCGAACAACAAAAGAACGACAACATTTCTACATTCGTCTGCTTCAAGTCCTCCGTTTGTCTCTCCAGTCTTTTGTTCGCTATTGATAGTCCGACATCCAATCAGATTTCAGCTCCTCAAACGCCAGGAAGTTCAGCGGGTCCCCTTTAAAGCTTTTCTACAAAAATACGACGAGTGACGACCGGCGGCAGCATCGATCACATCGTCTGATCAATAAATCAACAAAAATACAATCAGGATATGCATACAGACATTTTATAGAGATTTAGATCTGTCCCAGGAAAAGAAGCACTAATATTTACACACAGAGCTGCTGAGGGGCTGAATCGGTCAAATCACTCAATCAATCAACCGATCAATGAAGCTGATCAGAAGGCAACATTTCTGTCTCTACAATCAATATTAACGCATGAATCAGAAGAAAAATAAGAAGTTTCACTAAAAACATATCAGGAGAAGATGAACAGAGACTGGACTGCATTTCCCAGCATGCAGCTGGCCTCTGCTCATCGTCTCCAGTCCTCCAGCGGGGCCGCAGCCAGAGTTTGAGAAACACCAAAGTCCTGAGTGAAACCGAAATGTTGAAGACCCAAAGACTGGACTGGTTTTTAGGTCTGACCCTTGGTTTAAATATCAGATTAAAAACTCAATCATAGAAGCCTCAAACATGAGCCCAGAGTTTACTGGAGGAATATTTCATCTTTTATTTTAATGCCCATGTCCACAGGGTCAAAGGTCATCATCTCACAGTCTCATGCTTCCAGGTTACTAAAGTTCAAGCCTGCCTTTCTGTAGAATCTGTTCCAAACGTGTTTTATCGTTTATTTTAATGGATGAAATGTAAATAAATATAAAGGAAGCCTGTCCTGGCCTCAGACCAGTCTGATCTGGTTCTCCTGTGCTACTGCTGCTGGGACTCTGGGAACCAGAGACCTCTAAAGTCCCTCCCCTTCTTGATTTTGATTGGTCACTGAGGGAAGGAGTCGCTGAGAGCTCAGAGGAAACTCTGGACTTAAAGTTTCAGGGTTATCTAGCTTTCATCCACATACACGTCCGTCTGACAGGTCAGCAGCTGGTCCAAGAGTTCAGGACCCAGACTGGGTACTGACCCCGATCTGACTGAACCATCAGTCTCCTCCACTGAAGTCAGCGGGAAACTAAAATACTCAAGTATTATCCTATAAACCTGTGTTTTTAATCTGAGATCTCCAGATAAACAGAATCATCTCAGTAATCTCAGGAGAGTTGAATCAAAACTAGGAGTGTGTCTTCGAAAAAGACGAAGATCTAAAAGAGTAAAGTCACACTACCAGCTGACATCCTCTTCATCATGTGCATCACCTAAATAAACCAGAAAATATCTGCAAAAACCTAATATTTTCATCCCAAAAACGAGTCTTTTATCTGTGGAGGACTGGTCCTGGTTTTTCACCCTCAAAGTTTCCAGAAACCTGAAACCAGGACCAGGTTCTCCATAAAAGCTACAGCCCTTGGTCCTAACGTTAAGGGAAGTCCAGAATGCTGCATTCATCACATCTGCCAACACCCGTTCAGACATGTTAGGATCTGTAGGATCTACAGATATGATCAGAAATAAACAACAAAAACAGAAGAGGAAAAAGTTCAGCTCAAAAAAAAAAGAGGAAATGACAAACTTGGCAGAGCATGGACAATAGAGCCAGCTACTGAGGCTCAGCCTAAAGCTGCAGAGAAATAAAGACAAAGCAGCCAAACTCAGAGAGGAGCTGTGGTTGAAATGTTTGAAGTTCAGTCTTTCTTTGGAGAGCAGGATCCAAAAAGTCCAACAGAATCCATCAGTAGAGCCTCCGTTCTCTTTCTGAAGCTGCAGAGCCTCTACTGATGGAGTCTAAAGGGTTAAAGTCTCTTTTTTGTCTTTGAGTTTTCTAAAAGCAGAGAGAGAACGATGCTGGAGGATCAACAGAGTCAAACCTGAGCTTCTTTAGATGTAATGAAGGAGGATTTATTGTTAGAGTGACACTAACAGCTCTGACCGGCTCTCTCCTCTTCCTGTTTTGATCTCACATCGACGCGTCACCATAGTAACAGCTTTAATCCTGGAGCGTTCGGAGCGGCCGCACCATTCAGCATCCCAGAGGAAACGATTCCAACATGAAGGAGTTAAAGTCGTGCTAGAGATAAGGATCGTGATAACGCCTTCGCTGATATTTTTAGTGACTCCAGTCCTTATGGGCGGAGCTATCAAGACTTTTACTTCCTGATTTTAATCACGTGACTCTACTCAGGATTAGATGTTAAAAAAGCCAGTTCAGACCAAAGAGACGTTTAAGAACATGGCTCCAGTCAAAGTCTGATGCAGATAAATGTGAAATAGAACTTAAAGGCTGCTAGAATGTTCT
This sequence comes from Cheilinus undulatus, assembly GCF_018320785.1. Classification (NCBI taxonomy): domain Eukaryota; kingdom Metazoa; phylum Chordata; class Actinopteri; order Labriformes; family Labridae; genus Cheilinus; species Cheilinus undulatus. The sequence goes on from NC_054867.1 coordinate 56,910,586, forward strand.
CGTAGGGTTCTGGTGTAGAACTCATTAGCAGAGCTCACCAGAGGTCTCAGCACATTTCTTCCCCCATTCTCTCCTCTCCTTACTTCCTGTCTCTTCAGCTGTCCTGTCAAAATAAAAGCTCCAAAATTATCTTTAAAAAAGGAGAAGCTATTGGATAAAACCATACATCTTCATCTTCATAAACGTCCCAGAACGTCTGAACTGAGCTCTAAAGGACTTACTAGACTCAAACGCAGTATTAATAAACCCGAACTTCTTCAAATGTAGAACCAGGTTCTTTTTGGACCAGGCTGTGATCTGCATCTCTAGCTTTGACTCAGCTATGGTTCAAACATTAAAGAAAAAGTCAAATATTCCTCCTGTAAAGCTGCTCCCCAAGCATTTGTTCTAACATATTTACAACCTACAGCGGAGAGTCTGCTAGTCCCTGACTCTCTGAGACCACCAGCACACACACGGACCCACAGCCAGCACACACACCATGGCTCAACCACAGAGAAGCTGCTGGACTAGAGTAGAACTAAACGCCACCCTGCTGGGAGGACAGGCAGGTAAATCAAACACACCCAGAATGTAAAGCGTGCTGCAGAAGTCATCTCTAACTAAAACGACAGTTCTAAGAAGACCGGGTCAGACTAAAACTTTATGCACAATCAAAAAGCAAACAGGAACAAAAAAGGCCAAAGATGGTTGCTGCAGAAAGACGAGGAAGTCTGAAAATGTTTCAAACAAAAGCTAAAAGGAAGCAGAGGATAAGACACGCGTCGAGTTTCAGTCTTAAGTCTGTCAATAAAGTTATCCAGCAGGGAGAACAAAAAAGAACTATCTTCCAGCCTCATTTGTGATTGGTCGGGGTGGGCAGGACGGGGGCGGAGCGATCGTTAGTAAGGGTCCTTTTCAGCCGCACTGCCCTGATCTGGCTCAGCATGTTTGATCCGCCTCCCTGGGTCAGCTGCTCCTGGTCCTGGTCCTGGCAGGAGGGTAGAGGGGGCTGGGGCTGGCCGTAGCCCAGATTAGAGGGCTCTGCCTTGGGACCAGAGGAGGCGACCTCTGCCTGGTGTTGCTGCAGGAAGAGCTTCTGTTTCTGCTGCTGCTGCAGCTCCTGTTGGTAGTGTGGCTGCTGCTGCAGCTCCTGTTGGTAGTGCGGCTGCTGCTGCAGCTCCTGTTGGTAGTGCGGCTGCTGCGGCTGCTGGTGCTGATGTTGGAACGGTTGCTGCAGTTGCTGAAAGTGTTGCTGAAACTGTTGCGGTGCTTGTTGCTGATGTTGGTATTGCTGCAGCTGCGGCTGGATCAGGATTTGTTGCTGGATCTGGCCGTGTTGTTGCTGATAGTTTAGTTGGGGTTTGATTTGCTGCTGCTGGTACTGTCTTTGCTGCTGCTGCTTGGCGTTGCTGCCCTCTGGTGGCAGGGAGGGGACCGTTGGCACAGGCACTGGGATGGGCATCTGTCCCGGGACCAGCTGGTAGTACGGGGATGTGGAGGAGGAGGGAGGTAAGGCACTGAGGCTCTGAGTGGAGGTGCAGAGTTTACTGTAACCTAAACCTCCTGCTCCTCCAGCAGGAGGCGCCGCATAAACATTCTCATCACTGCCGCCGTTTCCTCCGAGAGCTTTGAGGGGAACCTGTGGGGTGGAGATGGGGATGGGGACTCCTCCGCTGATCGTTCCTCTACGATACGCCGGTTTGGACGACGGTTTCCGTCTGATGGTCGCCGTGTGCGACGGCAGCTGGCGGACCGACCCGCCTATCTTTTCTGGTTCAGCCAGTAAGCTGACAGTAGAGGCAGGGCGTTTGGACTGAGCAAACTTCCTGTACTGGAAGCTAAGGTCAGAGTTCCTGGGGATGGTGGAGGATTTGTCGAAGTCTGATTGGCTGTTGCCGTGGGAGAGGTGATGTAGGGAGATGGAATCGGCGTCTCCGTGGAGAGAGATGGACTCGTAGTCGACTGCAGAGAGAAAGAAAGGAAAGATTAGATTTGACTCTGCATCCAGCAGGAGTTTGTTGTGTTTTTGATTATTCTGATGACATGAAATGAAATATTTTCATCTCCTCAGACAGAAACAACAGGATCATGAAAACATGGATGACTCATGGATGAGAGAGAATGACCCACGGATGCTTTAAAGAACCTGTGATCTGTGATCATAACTGTTTCTAATTTTGTATGTATTTCTAATGGGCTCAGTGTGTTGGGGCACCATCCATTATTGTCTACTGTCACGTACATAAATACATCTATTTATGCCATTTTTGTGAACTAGTGCTTACATAAGACTTCTATGTATGCTTTTTTGGTGCAATATCTACTCACACATCTGCATGTGCAACCGTGTGCTAATGACATTGTGCAATACTATATTCAACGCCGCACTTTATAATCTTGGACAGCAGGGTAATGTGCAATAGAACATATACTTTATATTTCTGTGCAATAATTCTGTCAATGTGCAATATAACGATGACCTGAGCTTTCAGGTAGCTAGCACTCTGCACTTTAGCACTATGGCACTTTAATTAGCGCTCAGCACTGCAAGGGGTAGCGGAAGCTTCCTGGTTCTCTTCCTGGTCAGGTGACTTTACTGGTGACTCTAAATTGACCGCATGTGTGAGTGTAAGGGTGCCTGGTTGTCTGTCTCTGTAGGTCAGCCCTGTGATTGGCTGGTTGGGATGGAAACAGCCCCGTGACCTCAAACAGGATAAGCTCTGTCAATAAAGGATGGAAAAGCTTAGCTCACTAAAAGCAGTTTTCATTATAACTAACAAACTTAGACGTACATTCCAAACGAATCTTTGTCTTTCCTCTAAATCAGTGGTAGCACCTGTCTGACATCTGAACCACCGCCTCAAGACTGGACTCTGTAAACTTTGTTAAATAAATAAATGTGAAGCAGCATGCAGACAGAGAGAGACAGAGACCTACCATAGACAGGAGGATCTCTCCTCACAGCTGGAAGAGAAGGAAGGAAGTTTAGCTAAGAAGAAACACAGAACTACTGAAATATAGAGACAGAGAACCAGAGAGAGGAGGAGAATCATTAGATAAGAGCCAGAGGAATGGAGCCAGTCACATCCCAACAGAAACAAGTAGATGTATTGGTAGATGATGACCCCCTTTAGAACTACCAGGGTCTACATGATGACCCCCTTTAGAACTACCAGGGTCTACATGATGACCCCCTTTAGAACTACCAGGGTCTGAATGATGACCCCCTTTAGAACTACCAGGGTCTACATGATGACCCCCTTTAGAACTACCAGGGTCTACATGATGACCCCCTTTAGAACTACCAGGGTCTACATGATGACCCCCTTTAGAACTACCAGGGTCTAAACAATGACCCCCTTTAGAACTACCAGGGTCTACATGATGACCCCCTTTAGAACTACCAGGGTCTACATGATGACCCCTTTAGAACTACCAGGGTCTACATGATGACCCCCTGTAGAACTACCAGGGTCTAAACAATGACCCCCTTTAGAACTACCAGGGTCTACATGATGACCCCCTTTAGAACTACCAGGGTCTACATGATGACCCCCTGTAGAACTACCAGGGTCTACATGATGACCCCCTGTAGAACTACCAGGGTCTAAACGATGACCCCCTTTAGAACTACCAGGGTCTACATGATGACCCCCTTTAGAACTACCAGGGTCTACATGATGACCCCCTTTAGAACTACCAGGGTCTACATGATGACCCCCTGTAGAACTACCAGGGTCTACATGATGACCCCCTTTAGAACTACCAGGGTCTACATGATGACCCCCTTTAGAACTACCAGGGTCTACATGATGACCCCCCCCTTGTAAAAGGGGTCTAATAATGTCATCTCACAGAAAGAACAGACATTCCCTCCTCTCCTAAAGGCTGAGCTGAAATCTGCAGTTGTATATTTTTAGGCTGAAAGTGAGAGCAGGAGGTCAGACTGAGCTTCCATCAGCGGTCCCTTGGATGTGAATCTACTTACTGTGGGTGTGGATGGTATCCTCAGAACAGGACGGGGTGGTGGTCTGGGTGCTGTAGCCGCTGGAGCAGTGCAGAGAGTCTCTGCTGCTCCTCTGGCCATCTGAATTCAACGCACCCAGCGTCAACGCCAGCTGATCCCGGGCTGAGCAAGACTAAGGTGGAGGGTGGGTGATATATTTAATGCTTCTAATATGACAGATTTATCCATCACAGGTTTCACACATGTAGAGTAATAATAATAATAATAATAATAATAATAATAATAATAATAATAATAATATAATAGAGTGTGAAAGGTTAAATAGTCTTGGAGTCTCACCTTCCCAGACGCTGACAGGGTCCGGGCTCTCTCTCCCTGGTGTGTGTAGGCGTTGTGTGGAGGGGCTAACAGGCCGTTCTCCGACCCTCCAGCTGCGAGCTGATTGGTGGAGCCAACTGCATCCTGTCAGATAAAAACAGAGTTCATTGAATAAACAAGTAAACAACAGTGTAAACACCAGCATGCTACACACAGAACAGAAATATCATGCAGCCTTCATCAAAGTCCCGAGATTAACTTCTCATTCAGCCAATCAGAACAGCCCTAACTCAGCTGAAATACTTCATACATCTACACACAGGACTCTATAGTAGTAGGACTTGTACGGCAGCTCAGACTACACAGGTTTTAAAATCTTTGACTGTTATAAAAATGACATCCAGTTATCAAAGATCAGGTATTCTTGAGTGTAATCACATCATTTCTATCTCATACAGCAGGGATGCTCTGAGCCATACATCCTTATCTTAAACCTTAATAAAAACATGATTCCATCACAGAGGCTCCTACTGTGAGCTGTTAGGGGGGCATAACTGGATCTGTAAAGGCCTCTATTCCCAGTAAATCCAGCACTGTTACTGGTAATGTCCAAGATCCTAACCAGTTTCTTCCCATGACTGAATCGTGAATGAACGTTCCTTAAACTTGTGCAGTCTGAGCCCAGCCAGACTTATTTCCATTTGTCAACAAGTGGATTATTTCAGTGAGACCCCAGAGTCCTTCAGCTGCAGTCTTTATCCTCTATGTCTTTATTTTTCTACCTAGCTACCACTGGTGAAGACAATGTCAAAAAGATGAAGAGTTTGGACCCAAAGTCTAATCTGAAACAGACAAAGACAACAATGAAGAGTTTCACCTTTCAGTCATTTAGATCCTTCATATCTATAAAAATGAACTTTGGTTTGAGCAGAGGATTCTCTGAGGAAATAAACTCTTCATTCTAACGTCCAACTCTTTACAGAATTACAATCACCACATCACAAACAGCAAATACTGTCATCACATCTGCAACAAAACACCACCAATCAGAACAACTGTATAGCACCAAATACACATGAGGGATGTGTGTGAAGGTATAAAACACTGGGATGAGGTTTGGCTGAGTTAGCAATTTAGGAGAAGATGGTGAAATGCAGAGAGTTAAATATACAGAGGGGAGGTAAAGCATTACTGTGAGACTGAGACTGATTAAAAAACACTGAATAATGAAGTACATTTGGTTTTATCTCCTCAAACATCAAGGTCTAGGTGATTTATGAGGAAAGTGTGCTGTATCTCCCTCATAAGGCCCACTCCTGGACAATTCACAGCCACGTCAGACCTGAGGACCTTTGACCTTCTACTGTAAGATGTGCAGTAACCTTCCATGAAAATCTAGGATTCAAAAACTACCAGCAAAACCCTGTGGTGGAGGTACCAAAAGAGCAAAAAATCCCGAATAACCCAGAAGACCCAAAAGTGCAAAAAGCTAATGTGCAATAACACAATGTGAAATAATCCAATGTGCAAAAAACAAAAACTGGAACCTAACAAGCAACAGCCTAGTGTAAGATCTTCATACATACATACCCCAGATGTGCAATAACCTAATGTTGATTAGACATAATACAAACCTACCCAAAGATGCTATTATTCCATGTGCAACACTCTAGTGTGCAATCACCTTAGAAAAAGTGACCTAATGCGCAACAACCCAAATGTGCAAAAACCTAATGAAAAAAGTGCAAAAACTAAAGGTACAACCCTGAATGCAATAACCTAGAGTAAAATAGCCACAGTATGATATAACTTAATCTACACTGAACAAATGTGTAATGACTTATGTCCAACAATCTAATGTGCAAAAAAACAGAAGTAGAAACTTATAAAACAAAAACCAGTGTGAAACAACAACAGTGTGGCATAACATTACAAACACTAAAGAAATATGCGATAACTCTGATGTGCAATGATCCGATGTGAAATATACCTGATAAAAAGCAAACCAGTGATTCAGTGACCTAATATTCCATATTCCAGCATGCAGCAGTCTTATAAACACTCACCTAATGTGGATGATCTAATTGTGTAAAAACCCTAATGCACAACAAAGTAATGATCAATATCCTAAATGAGCAACGACCAAACAAACTTTGCAATACCAAAAAAGCAAAGACCCAACACACCAAACCCAAAGTAAAACAGCCGTTATGTGCAATCATCCGAAGCGAATGTGTTAGACCCCCAGAATACAAGCCTAATGTACAACAATGGAATGAACGTTGACCAAATGTGCAAAACCTTATGTGCAGTAATCTAATGTGAAACAGGATGTGTCATGTGTGATGTTTGCAATAACACCAAAGCACAAAAACCTATAGGTGACAATCTGTGATGGCAGCTGTACAACAGTGTTAATGTCATCAACTACAACTATGACTGAAATTATTCATCAACAGCCTTCTTTCAATGATAAAAACTAGACTAAGACTAACAAAATAGATCTGTGATGACTAAAACTGACAAAAACTAACTTTAATTTTCATCAGGATGACTAAAACTAGACTAAAATGTAATTTAGTTTTAGTCAGACATTTTAAATCTGTGATATTTCTCCACTGTGGGTAAATCTGTTAAAAACAATACATCTGTATCTATTCTTCCTCTCAGCTGTAGAAAGCAGGGACCCCAGGTTTAGCAGAGAACACACTACCATGATTTGGTGCCAGATTTAGACAAGAGAATAAATGCTTGGACTAAAAGTAAAGACTACAATGTGAGGACTTTTATGGACTAAAACTATAAAGGGTAGAAATGACTAAAATGTGACTGAAACTAAAAGACATTTCGTCCAAAGACTAAGACTGAGACTAAATTTAAAATATCTGCCAAAATTAACACTGATGTGCAAAATTTCCTTCCTGCTAAATCCTCAGAACAAGACTATGTTTGTGTTTTATGCTGCACCTTCTTTTATATATTGAAGTTATTTTTTGATAGTGCACACTTCTGCAAATATTAAGCATCTGTTCTCTCTTGTGCATTTTTGTATTTTTTTACAAACTTAGGAAACCTAAAAGACAGTGCTGAGTCTAACTTTGAGTAAGAGGTTCTTGTACCTGATCATGACTCTAGCAGGTAGGAACGGTAGAGTTGAACAGAGCTCAGCGTTGCAGTCAAATACAGACTGAGACAAACACTGAGTGACAAAGATTCATACCACACATAACACAGACAGAAACTGATGCTGAAAGGCTGGTAAACATGCCATAGTCACTATCACCATCGAGCAAAATGTGCACACAAAGCTTATCGATTTACACAAAAACAGACGTGAAAAATGTCAGACATGTATGACTATGGAATGAGACAGAGCTGGGTCTGAGATGTCTGAGATTTTTTAGAGAGACACTAATGTTGGATCACACCAGAGGAATACAAATTTAAATTGATGAAGGACAAAAACTCTCACAGCACGATAAAAGCACAGGACAAAACTCCAGGAGGGGAGGAACGTCAAAAAAGTTGTAGTGTTTTTCTCACGGTGATCATGTCCCTGCGGCTAACGCGGCGGCTCAGCGCAGGCCGGGGGCCACGGCCAGCGGCGTAACCGTAGCGACCACGGCTGCCCTGACGGCCGAGACGTGACGGGGAGTTCCCTTCGCTGAGGGACCGCCCAGTTTCATCACAGCCAATCAGCAGATAGGGGGAGGAGCAGCGCTACACACAGGAAAAGGTGAGAAGGGTGTAGTGGTCCTCCTAACGCTGAAAGACTTTTATTTTGGAGGTCTCTGGAGCTGAGTGTTGTTTTACAGATGGGTGTGGAGTGGTGTGGGTCAGCTGATGTTCCCTGTATCATTATTACACAACCCAGAGCATCATACGTGCTTTAACTACAACTTTAAGCTTCTTCTTGGATTTGTTTGTGCAAATCAGGAAAGGTTTAGAAGTTACATGTATGGGAGAGAACAATATGTTTATAATAACAATCATAAATCTATAAACAAACCCCTTAAATATGGAGTACCCCAGGGTTCTATCCTGGGACCACTCCTCTTTATCTTGTATATAAACGACTTTGTAAATTCTTCCAGTGTTTTATATAAAGTGTTATTTGCTGATGATACTAACCTGTTTCTGTCACATCAGAGCTTATCTGAACTCCAGGACACACTAAACCATCAACTTGTAAAAGTAGATACTTGGTTTAAATGTAACAAACTTTCCCTCAATATTGGTAAGATCAATTTTATCATACTCCAGTCTTATAGGAAGCAAAGTAATACTGAGCATGTCTGTCTCAAATTAAATGGACAAGATATTTATAGAGTAAAATCTACAAAATTTTTGGGAGTGCATACTGATGAACTCTTAAACTTTGAGTTTCATATCAATGACTTAACATCAAAGTTGTCAAAGTATGTTGGATTGTTTTTCAAAGTTAGACATTCTCTCCCACTCCCAGCCCTCCTGACATTGTACAGGTCTTTAGTTGAGCCTCATTTAAACTACTGTAATATTACATGGTGTAACACTTTTCCCAGCCATTTAATAAAAGTACAAACTCTGCAAAAGAAGATTATACGTGCCCTGTCATGGACTGGAAGTAGATCTCCCACTGCCCCTCTCTTTCAGGATATGGTCTACTCACGCTCACTGAGATCAGTACTTACCATAATGCATGTATCAGGTTGTTCATGGTATGAACTATAAGCTATGTGACCTCGTTCCAATCTGCCGTTCTCTGCATACATACAACACTCGGAAGAAACACTACATTATAGGGAAAAAACATAGGCTAAAATCTACCAGTCTGAGTGTTGTGTGCAGGGGACCACAGATATGGAATGAGATTGATGACAGCGTTAAAATGTCACAGTCTTACTCTGTTTTCAAGAGGAGTTTAAAGAAGCTGCTGTTAGCAATGTATAATTACTGATGTTGCTATTCCTGATTAGCATTCAGATGCATTTTGTCTATTTGTGTTTCTGAATTGAACAGCATTTTAATTGTACTGACACTGGTCTAGCAATGGTTGATGTCTGATTGTTGTTGCTCATGTTTATTCAGACTGCCTTATGTGGTGGAGTGTGGACTAAAATCATGTTCATGGTTCACCATCTCTCTCTCTGGAGCTTGGAAATGCTTCATGCTATTGCTTTTGAAGAAAGGACTCGATACACTTTGAATTAGTGTTGGACTGATGGGGCTATCCTGTTGTTGTGTTTTTGTTGTTTTTAATGTATTGTGTGTATTTGGTGCTGTTTCATGTAAGGGCACCCTCTTAAAAGCTTTTGGAAGCTTACCTGGGATGTCCTTTTCATGCGCCTATTATTCCTTAGTTGTTTTGTTCAATGTCTGTTGTTTACTTGGTGTATGAATCAAATAAATGAAATAAAATGACAAATTCAAAAGAGAAACAGCAGAGTCAAGGGGTTTCCTTCTAGTCTGGTTGAACCAGGAGTAAAAGGCTCAAACTAAGGTGTGCATAATGTGTCCAGATTGTTTTGATATTTCATTTTCATCTGATGGAAAAGATCAAGTTTGAAGATTCTGTCTGTTCTGTAAGTTTAAGAGGACATCTTAAGGGACGTAACATGAGAGCATGTACCTGTCCAGGTGTTTTTGTGGGTGTGTGTTACCTGGATATGAACTCCATCCACGGCACAGCTGATGGAGTCCAAAGAGGGAACGTGTCTCACTGATCCAGACTGGTAGTTACTGCAAAAACAGACAGAATATTCACGTTTGACAACTCACACAGGGTTGGTTAAAAACAGAGAGTAGAGAAGTTTGAAACTTTAGCAGCCATCGGTGAAGGGTTAGGCTGTTACTCTGCACTGATGGATGGATCCAGAGACATGAAGAACGCCAGATTTCTGTAATTACCATCATAAAATCTCCTGTATATGATGTCAGTAATCGCCCTGAGGCTGTCTGTTTCTAGCAGCAGCAGCACTGTCTGAGATCTGATTCTCTAAAAATGTGACAGAACTCCAGTTAATGCCGTAGACCTCCTAGGTCAGATATAGAGCCAGTCAGTAAAGGACTGAGTGTTTTAACGCACGCATACTCCAGATACATGATAACCTCCAGCTCTCCTTAACTCTAGCTCCCCCTAGTGTTGCACTGAATGTTAGTTTAAAATGCTTTACTGCTGTGTTATGATGTCAATGTTAATGTAGAGGTGCCATACTGGATTTTTGACAACATCCTAAATGCCAATATTCACTTGTTTCAGTCGTTAAAGCAGAAATTAGAATTAAAAGAATTAGAATGAACAAAGAAGAAGAGCTCAGCTGATGGAGGTTTGTTTATCCACCCTAAAAATATACTCACATTTATTTATTTATCTATACAGCCGAGATTTACAGCTAATCAGGCTTTTATTGGCCAAAGTATCAGTTTTTCAAATCTGCTGATGATTCACATTTTAAGCTAATAACTGTTGATATTTAATGCTAATAATATTGTCCATCCCTGTATTAATGAAAAAATGCAGCCCAATGTTTATTAAAGGAACAGCGTGAAATAATGAGTCTAAAGCATTTGGTGTAGTGTTACTCAACATGTGGCTATTTTATGTCTTAATTTTAAATATTATTATCCCAGAAAACCTTACAGAAGGACTTTTTTGCCCTTTTTCACCATTTTTTGCCACTTTTCACCCATTTAGGCTACCTCTTGCCATTGAATACCATCTTTTTCCTACTTTTTTACCCCTTTCTACAATTTTTTTGCAACCTTTTTCCTATTTCTGCCGCTTTTCACAATTTTTTCTCCTAATTTTCACCCATTTAAGCTACCTGTTGTCGTTAAACACCACTTTTTTCAAATTTTGTTGCCACTCTTATCCCACTTTTGCCCCTTTTCACCATTTTTTTCCCACTTTTCACCCATTTAAGCTATCTTTGGCCAATTAATACCTCTTTTAAGATACTTTTTTGCCCATTTAGACACTTTTTTGCAACTTTTTACCCATTTTTTTGCCACTTTTATCCCGTTTTTGCACAATTTCCACCCTTTTAAGCTACCTGCTGTCAGTAAATACCACGTGCTTCAGCTTTTTTTTGCACTTTTTGCCACTATATCCCATTTTCGCCATTTTCACCATTTTCTACCCATTTCAGCTACGTTTTGCTACTAAATACCACTAGTTTCCTATTTTTTTGCCTGTTTTTTTCCGCTTTGCACTGCTATTTGCCCATTTTTTGTCACTTCTCTCCCATTTTTTTGCTACTTTCTGACCCCTGTTCACTTTTCTTCCCCATTTTCACCCCTTTCTGTTGCTTGTTGACCATTTTTGCCACCTTTAACTTGTTATTATTGTACTTCAAGCTGTTTTTGCTTCACCTCTTAGATTGTGGCTCTTGCAAAGGTATTTTTCAACAGTTTGGCTCTTTGGTTGAGCGGAGCTGAGTAACACTGATAAGTAGTAAGGGTTAGGGGGTTAACCCTAACCCTAACCCTAACCCTAGGTAAGTAGTAGATAAGTGATTTATAAGTAGGCTGGTCTACATTAGAAAACCCAGTGACCCTAAATAAATTAAACTGCTTCATCTTTAACCATCTTTCATTCATACGTAGGAATAGCTGTGGTGCAGCATTTTCTCTCATGACTGTTCATTAAAACATGAGTGAAACATGTTCTGGTTCTAATGATAGAACCACGGCTAGTTTGGCAGCATCTGTGCAGTCTGACTGTAGAGCTCAGTGAACCTGCAGAGGTGTGTGTGCGTGTGTGTGTGTGTGTGTGTGTGTGTGTTACCTGCTGATGCTGCTCTTCCTGGACAGAGTGTTGCTGGGAGAAGCCGGAGGAGTCTGATAGCTGTAGTTAAAGTCGGAACCTTTCAGGTCCAAAATCACCTGGAAGACAAAAATGTAAATGATAAACTCTGACAACGTGATGTTTCTGCCTCTGACGCTCACATCTTTAACAGGAAAGAAAAGCTGAACCTCACATCTTTAACAGGAAAGAAGAGCTGAACCTCACATCTTTAACAGGAAAGAAGAGCTGAACCTCACATCTTTAACAGGAAAGAAGAGCTGAACCTCACATCTTTAACAGGAAAGAAGAGCTGAACCTCACATCTTTAACAGGAAAGAAGAGCTGTACCTGCTCACTGGCTGCTGGGAGTTTGTTGGGCTCAGCTGTCAGGCTGGTCAGATCTTCCAGAATAGTCTGCAGGTGTGTCACCTCCCCCAGCATGTTGATCTCATGGTCCTAAACACACAGAGCCGTTAAGATTTCATATTTTTATTTTTAATATTTAATATATTTATAGATTTATCTCAAACGAAGGCACTGACCAGCACGGGTTTTAGCATGCTGACGAAGCTGCAGTACCGCGCTCGTTCTTCAATCAGTGCTCGGCACACGGCCCGTTTCTCCGTCTCCTCCAGGACGGCGTAACGCACATTCACGTCCTGCAGGGCGCTGTCCAGCTGCCCCCGAGCCTCATCCTTCCCTACACAGACACCCAGAAAGACTGACTTAAACATTTCTACTGGAAGAACAGATGAAATCCAAGGCCTTAAATACTGATGACAGTTAAAAAACCAGCTTCACTGAGAGAACAGTCTACAGCCTCTATGGAGACTCAATGACACAGGCGGTCATACCTTTATCCTACCAGCAGGGGGCAGCACAACACAATACATCGGATGTAGTGACACCAGGGAAACACACACACACACAGACACCCCCCCCCCCCACACACACACATACACATACACACACACACACAGTGTCAGCTGTTTATCTCTCACTGCCCTCTGACCTTCTGTCACCCTCTGATGACGTTTGTCTCTAACTCTGGATGTTTTCATCTGAAGTTCCAAACTTAAAGTGAGTAAATCTGCCTCAGAATACTAATTGTGCACTATACTGGTCCTGATCCTGGTTTAACTAAGTCTCCATGTCAGCTCAGTCATAAACAACATGCCAGAGAAACGTGTGAGACACTGAGACAGTAGAGGAGGAGAGGAGACAACCCTCTCTCTCTCTGATTTACTTCACTGTTCACTAGATTTCACCACCAACATGTGAGCTGGACCAGACCATCATATGATCCTGTAACGCTGCTCACCCCTCCCGAATCCTCCAGTCTCTATGGGACAGAGACTCAGTCTAAAACAGAAGACCACAGAGGACAGTCTGGATCCAGATTATAAGCAGACACAAGGAATCACAACCTAGACACGACAGTCATCAGTCCTGGCGATCACAGAGCCTGACGTTACAAATGCTCTACAGGATGAATGGACACACATTCCCACAGGAACACTCCAGAATGTTGAGGAAAGCCTTCAGAGAAGAGAGGAGGCTGTTAGAGCTGCAGAAGGAGGATAACTCCAGATTAGAGTACATGAATACAGTCTCATTACAGTCAATGCTGGTGTTACAGTCAGGCGGCCAAATACTTTTGTCCATGCAGCGCATCATCAATGCAACCATTTCTGAGTTATCAGCATCCTTTCATTTGTCCTAAGAGCAGCATGGACCCCACTACAGTCGTCTGCTGTACCACCACGCAAACGGAGAGGGTGACGAGTAAAACTGCTGCTGTACAGCTGGTTAGCTGGTTAGCTGTACAGCTGGTTAGCTGGTTAGCTGGTTAGCTGGTTAGTTGTACAGCTGGTTAGCTGGTTAGCTGTACAGCTGGTTAGCTGTACAGCTGGTTAGCTGGTTAGCTGTACAGCTGGTTAGCTGGTTAGCTGGTTAGCTGTACAGCTGGTTAGCTGGTTAGCTGGTTAACTTGGTAGCAGTAGCCTCAGCTAGTTCTTTTGCTGTGTGGGACTAAACGTAGGTGATGGTTCTCTTGTACTTTCAGGATGAAGTCTGAGGCCCTGGTGTGAGGAGGGACAGCCTGAGCTGAACTGGAGAGACAGACAGACCCCGCTCTGACCTGCAGACCACCCAGCGGTGGAGACGAGGCGTACTGTTGGTAAAAATAACTGATGAACAGAGGAGGCAGTGCAGACAAAGGAGTTAAAGCTCTATCCCTCAGTTAAAGTACTTACCTGCTAATGAAACAGACATTAATACTGTCAGGAACCAGAGCCTCAGAGTGAAGATGACTCCTATAGACTCATTTTAATCTTTCTACCACAGCTGCAGACAGAGGGATCACATCAAGCTGTAAAACCAGCCTTGTTGACATGTTTAGTCCTCCAGCTCTATTACCCCACTGTAGCTGTCCATGAGCTGACTCCACATGAGACTAAAGGACACACACGGTGGCCTTTGCTGGTTCTATGTAGATGGAAAGCTGGGGTTAGAGAGCTATTCCAATGAGACATCCTCCTGCACACCAGCAAAGACACCTCAGCTACCACTAACTGAACCGTTGTAAGCCCGACGTTAGGCCATTCTTGCCCCCTCTTTCCCACAGAGAATGTCCTGAATCAAAGCTCACTGCAAAGAACGGTTTGACCATGAACTCCTCAGGTGTGTGTGACTGACACTGACAGCTGACAGGAATATCCAGGGACGACAGTTCACCGACCGTCTGATTGTAGAGGTGGAACCATCACAGAACCACGCTGACGTCTCTGAGCCTGTTTAGGATCTCAGATGTTTGATAGGTGAGGATTCTATACCTGTGGGTCTGACTGAAACACCTGAATTCAATAATGCACAGGTGTGGCCATCTTTTGTCCATTTAATAAATTAGCAGCTTTTCTCTACAGTTGGTCCTTCCAGCTGTTAATAAATCCCTGTTTTAGAATTCTACAGCTCAGTGGCTGTTTTGTAGAAATGTTTGAGGAGGTGAGATGAAAACTGAAGCTCTCTCCAATAAGCAGAGAAGCAGACAGTTAATCCTGTAAAAGCTCAGAGTTTCCAGGCACACAGAGCAGACTTTGTGTCGTAAAGCTCAACCTAAACACGGCCGCTCTCTCGGGTGTGTGTGGGAGTACGGGGAGCACAGAGGGTCATTTCCAGGCTGCTAACAGAGGCTCAGTGTCGGCGTGCTGTCGGTCGGTCTGACGTCTGTGGAAACACACTGACTGCTGTCAGACTGATGAAGACTCTGGAGCTGGACTCTACGCCGGGCCGCATGCACCGCCGGCCCGTCCGCTCCGTTAAAGGTGAAACGCAGTTCAGCCGGAGCTGATTCTCACCAGCTGAGAAATGTTCTGTGAAAACAACGGCTGTGTTTCCAACAAGGTCTGGAGTTTCCTCAATGATCGCGCTGGGACTTTCAGAGGGACTCGTGGGTATTTTCCTGTAAACTCTGCTGTGTCTGACTTTGCTGTGAATATTCCATAAGGATGTAAAAGCCAACAAACAAGCTGAATGTCAGAAAAAGTAACTCCATTCTTCACATAGCTTCTCAGAGCAGGCTCTCTCCTGGACATCACCTCTGAAAGTCCACCAGTGTGGGTGGTGGTGCTGGGGAAGCTCAGGGCTGAATGAAGCAAGGACAAAGCTTTTAAAGCAGCCCAGGATCCAGCTCCTACACTCAGCCCAGGATCCAGCTCCTACACTCAGCCCAGGACCCAGCTCCTACACTCAGCCCAGGACCCAGCTCCTAAACTCAGCCCAGGACCCAGCTCCTACACTCAGCCCGGGATCCAGCTCCTACACTCAGCCCAGGACCCAGCTCCTACACTCAGCCCAGGACCCAGCTCCTAAACTCAGCCCAGGACCCAGCTCCTACACTCAGCCCGGGATCCAGCTCCTACACTCAGCCCAGGACCCAGCTCCTACACTCAGCCCGGGATCCAGCTCCCACACTCAGCCCGGGATCCAGCTCCTACACTCAGCCCGGGATCCAGCTCCTACACTCAGCCCGGGATCCAGCTCCCACACTCAGCCCGGGATCCAGATCCCACACTCAGCCCAGGACCCAGCTCCTACACTCAGCCCAGGATCCAGCTCCTACACTCAGCCCAGGATCCAGCTCCTACACTCAGCCCAGGACCCAGCTCCTACACTCAGCCCAGGATCCAGATCCCACACTCAGCCCAGGACCCAGCTCCTACACTCAGCCCAGGACCCAGCTCCTACACTCAGCCCAGGACCCAGCTCCTACACTCAGCCCAGGACCCAGCTCCTACACTCAGCCCAGGACCCAGCTCCTACACTCAGCCCAGGACCCAGCTCCTACACTCAGCCCAGGACCCAGCTCCTACACTCAGCCCAGGACCCAGCTCCCACACTCAGCCCAGGACCCAGCTCCCACACTCAGCCCAGGACCCAGCTCCTACACTCAGCCCAGGACCCAGCTCCCAAACTAAGCCCAGGATCCAGCTCCTACACTCAGCCCAGGATCCAGCTCCTACACTCAGCCCGGGATCCAGCTCCTACACTCAGCCCGGGATCCAGCTCCTACACTCAGCCCGGGATCCAGCTCCTACACTCAGCCCGGGATCCAGCTCCTACACTCAGCCCGGGATCCAGCTCCTACACTCAGCCCGGGATCCAGCTCCTCACTGTCCTGATCTCTTAATAAAAGCACAAACAGCCTCACATATCCTAAGGAGAAGAAGGATGTGGGAAGGACCAAGCTTAGTCATGGCCAAGGCAGAGATGTGGGAACAAATCCACCTGTTAGGAGGTCTGAGGCTGGACCAGCTCATCTCTGTAACAGTCACATGATCTCAGAAGGACATTTAACCTCTGCTGCACAGACGGAGCCAAAACATGGCGGAACAGAGGAAAGGTTGAAAAGATCAGAGGGTGGGTAGTTTATGTTTTATGTAAATCGTCTTCAAGTATGTAGAGTCGATGAAGTTCAGATCATTTTAGAGCATCCAGGCCCTAAGACGTTTAAACCCCTCCTCTCCCATGTACCTCACAGATATGAGCTCACATCTGGAAAAATGTTTGGTTAGAAGATGTCAGACATCTTTACAGACACAGACGATGGTAAACTGACATGTGACTGACATCTTTAACGCTCTCTCTGCTAATAGAGCATCATGACTACCGTGTTTATAAAAGCCTCTACATCTAACCTGCTGCTGTTAAAGCCTGATTCATTCAGCTGTCTAGACCATCTGAGTCACACAATTATGATGTCATCAATGTCAGACAGGTGATCAGGTCATTCAGTTTGCATGATCAACACGTTTCTATGGAGATATCTGAAACAAGATGAAACATGAAGCCGACGTATGCAAAAACAACCTGGAGACTAAAATGTGAACACGAGAACCTCCTCTAACCTCTAACCTCCTCTAACCTCTAACCTCCTCTAACGTCTAACCTCTAACCTCCTCTAACCTCTAACCTCTAACCTCCTCTAACCTCTAACCTCCTCTAACCTCTAACCTCCTCTAACCTCTAACCTCTAACCTCCTCTAACCTCTAACCTCTAACCTCCTCTAACCTCTAACCTCCTCTAACCTCTAACCTCTAACCTCCTCTAACCTCTAACCTCCTCTAACCTCTAACCTCTAACCTCCTCTAACCTCTAACCTCCTCTAACCTCTAACCTCCTCTAACGTCTAACCTCCTCTAACCTCCTCTAACCTCTAACCTCCTCTAACCTCTAACCTCCTCTATCCTCTAACCTCTAACCTCCTCTAACCTCTAACCTCCTCTAACCTCCTCTAACCTCTTACCTCCTCTAACCTCCTCTAACCTCTAACCTCCTCTAACCTCCTCTAACCTCTAACCTCCTCTAACCTCCTCTAACCTCTAACCTCCTCTAACCTCCTCTAACCTCTCTCCTCCTCTAACCTCTAACCTCCTCTAACCTCTAACCTCCTCTAACCTCCTCTAACCTCTCTCCTCCTCTAACCTCTAACCTCCTCTAACCTCTAACCTCCTCTAACCTCCTCTAACCTCTCTCCTCCTCTAACCTCTAACCTCCTCTAACCTCTCTCCTCCTCTAACCTCTAACCTCCTCTAACCTCTAACCTCTAACCTCCTCTAACCTCTAACCTCCTCTAACCTCTAACCTCTAACCTCCTCTAACCTCCTCTAACCTCTAACCTCCTCTAACCTCCTCTAACCTCCTCTAACCTCTAACCTCCTCTAACCTCCTCTAACCTCCTCTAACCTCTAACCTCCTCCTCCTCTAACCTCTAACCTCCTCTCTCCTCCTCTAACCTCTAACCTCCTCTCTCCTCCTCTAACCTCTCTGCTCCTTTCTCCTCCTCTAACCTCTAACCTCCTCTCTCCTCCTCTAACCTCTAACCTCCTCTCTCCTCCTCTAACCTCTCTGTTCCTTTCTCCTCCTCTAACCTCTAACCTCCTCTCTCCTCCTCTAACCTCTCTGCTCCTTTCTCCTCCTCTAACCTCCTCTCTCCTCCTCTAACCTCTCTGTTCCTTTCTCCTCCTCTAACCTCCTCTCTCCTCCTCTAACCTCTAACCTCCTCTCTCCTCCTCTAACCTCTAACCTCCTCTCTCCTCCTCTAACCTCTCTGCTCCTCTCTCCTCCTCTAACCTCTCTACTCCTTTATCCTCTAACCTCATCTCTTTATCCAGTCATTAACACTTCCTCTTTACTCCTCCCTCCTTTCTCTGGGTTCCTCTCCTCCTCTCTAACTGTTCTTTCTCTCTTAGAGCCATGACACTGTCTTTTTCCTTCAGCATCTTCTTTATGGTGACCACATGAGAAACACTCAAACACCATCCATCATCTCTTCTTCAACCTTAAAAGTCTTCTTCTCTTCTTTGTCTCTATCATTAAAAACATCTGACTCCTCTTTCTCTCCTCATTGAAGTTTTGAACCACGGTAACCGCTGCAGTCATGGAGACGATGGCCCCGTCCTTGTCCTGTCCTCCTCTTCCTCCTCTCTGTGCAGCCTGACGGAGGAGGAGGTCAGCAACCATCCCTGATCTTTGATCTGTGGATTTTCTTTGTAAATGTCTATCTCAGAGTTCTTCACTGAACTTGGAGCCTGCATGAATCTGAAATAAACTAATATCTACCAAGGTTTACTCCACCAGACAGATGACTTTCTCTCAAGGCGAGTCTCTGGAGAATCAGTGACAACAGGAGAAACAAAAAACAAAGTCTTTGGAGACGACACTGGCAGGAGAGGAAGAACTTTACTGTCCATCCACCAATCACAGCAGCAGAGAGAGAGCTCAGTTGGTCAGGACCTGAGAGTGGGATGGAGAGCTGTTTCAGTGGCTGTGGATGAGGGGCTGGAAGAATGTGACTACAGAAACTGTACGAGGATCACTGACATCCTCTACATGGACGGGAAGACACAGAAGGTCAAAGGTGAAAGGTCAGGCTGTTCTCAGAGGCTGGATCAGAGATATTTAAGGAGGGTCAGCCACAGAAGGTCACTGCTGAAGGTCAGGCTGTTCTGGCTCACAAAGCCCACAGTCCTGTATTCAGATGAAAGTGCATTTTGAATTCATTAATAAATCCAGCTCCTAGAGTCTGGAGGAGGATCAGAGAGGTCCACAATCCTTCAGGTCTTGAAGTCCAGTGTTTCCAGTCTCCACAGTCAGTGATGGTTTGGGGTCTATGTCATCTGTTGGTCCACTGGTCTTTATCGAGTTCAGAGTCCAGGCTTAATTTTCTAATATTCTGATTTTCTGAGATTTACCTGTATCAACGTTTAAATAAAGAAAACACTGAAAATAATCCAGACAATAACTGAAACCTGGACCACAGCCCTCTGCTCTCTGATAATCTAAGTCATTATTTTATTGACGTTTTTGTTCCAGTCAGTCTAAAACGTTCAAATTTACCAGATTTATTTATTTATTAGTCTGTTTATTTCATTGTCTGGACTGTGAATAAAAAGTGACTGTTGTTAAACCAAGACTCTGCTCTCTCCATCATCAATGCTGAAGTTTCACCATCAACCCCTCTCTTTACTGATGTACAAGTCAGACAGACTATACTCATGTTTATATTGACAGTCAGCAGGTTAATAAAGAAGACTCTAGAAAATACCTCTGAAAGACGCCAACATAAGAAGCAGACCCTGCTGGAGCCTGCTAATGTAGGAGACCAGACTCCACTCATGCACTGGTGCTGCTTCAGAGTCAGGATGAATTAACGGTCAGAACGACCGTGTCCTCAGGGCAGAGAGCAGGAGATGTTCCAGGCAAACAGGGAACAGACGCTCACGTTCTACTGAAATCAACCGGAGACCAGCTGAACAGAGACCAGCTGAACAGAGACCAGCTGAACAGAGAACAGCTGAACAGAGAACAGCTGAACAGAGAACAGCTGAACAGAGAACAGCTGAACAGAGAACAGCTGAACAGAGACCAGCTGAACAGAGACCAGCTGAACAGAGAACAGCTGAACAGAGAACAGCTGAACAGAGACCAGCTGAACAGAGAACAGCTGAACAGAGAACAGCTGAACAGAGACCAGCTGAACAGAGACCAGCTGAACAGAGACCAGCTGAACAGAGAACAGCTGAACAGAGACTAGCTGAACAGAGACCAGCTGAACAGAGAACAGCTGAACAGAGAACAGCTGATCAGAGACCAGCTGATCATGAGTGGAAACACACCGAGGTGGAGGAACGCAAACACAAGAGGCTCTCAGAGAGAAGAATCAGCCCGTCTTTAGGAGACGCTGTAGCGTCTGACCCTCTGCTGGTGACCCCATAACAGTCTCCTTAAAGGAGCAATACACCCTAAAACCTGATACTACACAACTTCAACAAACATGCTGTAGAGACTGTTGTGAAGAAACATTTGAAAATAAAAATAGAAAAATGAGTCTGGATCATTGACTCTATTTTTAACGTCTGCATAAACACAGATGTAGACTGGCTGCAGAGCATCAGAATGACGAGAGCTTTTATTCCTCAGAATCTTCTGGTGTCTGCTGGTTCTCCTTAACCAGCCGGAGATTCCCCATCTGAAGTGGTCACAGCCACATAATGACAGAGCACACACGCACGCAGAAATACACACTTAGATTTACAGGATAGGATCAGTAATGCAGCAGATGTTTGTTTTTTTTACTCAAACATTTTGATGCATGTTTCTGTCATCCTGAGGAGACTGAGCTGAGCTGGGAATCAGAGGGAACGATCGGTAAAACAGCAGGAATAAATCTAAATCCTGTTGCAGCGGCGGAGCTGAGAGCGGTTTATAAGATTTAAACACTGAATCAACCCTGCAGATAGAGAGGAAGAGGGTCAAACTACCCATTCTGGTCAGATGCAGCACAGTGTCAGCATTTTACCCAGCACCAGTTAAACCATGACACCACTGCTGTAGATCAGACAAAGCTGAATGCTGAAGTAGATCTGTGTTCATTAAAAACGTGTGTATTTCAGTATTTTAGTGTTATCTAAATGGATGCTTATGAACAGACATGATGGTTAACCTGGCCACCTCTGGGGTCTCCTGGTCAGCCCTGAGCTTTAACCTTTCTATGACTCAGACCAGAGCCATTCTTCTGGAGTTGTGCTTGTAGTCACACTGTCTGCCCTCTAGAGGCATCTGACCACAGGCTGGTGGTTCTAGTCTAGTTTCTGTGAAGCTCTGCTGGAGGACTGAAGGGAAACGTGTTCAGAGATGTTAAACCCACAACAGAAATCTCTCTGTGTACGCAGGGCGGGTCTGAGAGAGTCCAGACTATTTTTGTGGATTGGTTCAGAGGGAGGGCAGAGAGGATGCTGGGTAAAAAAGCCTCAGGGTTACGTTTTCATTGTGGTTGAGTTTATGCATGCAGGAATGTCTGTCTGTGCACGTGTTTGGGCGTTTCTTCAATCCGCCGTCTTTCTTTGCTTGCTTTCAGTCTGATTATGGGATGGTGAGGGCAGGTGTAACCATGGCAACCACAGGGTGTGCTAGCAGTGATAGGTGTGGCCCAGGTAAGTGTGTGGTTGGGTGTTAAGGTTGCTGCAGAACAGTAGATCTCCTGACAGTCTTGATTTAGAAAAGACGTACATTTTATTCCCAACACATCTTCTGCTTCAGTAAACAACTGAATGTCTGCATCTGAGTCTGCATCTGTATCTGTGTCTGCAACTGTGTCTGCAACCGTGTCTGCAACTGTGTCTACATCTGTGTCTGCATCTGCGTCTGAGTCTGTGTCTGCATCCGTGTCTGCAACTGTGTCTGAGTCTGTGTCTGCGTCTGTGTCTGCGTCTGTGTCTGCAACTGTGTCTGAGTCTGTGTCTGCATCTGTGTCTGAGTCTGTGTCTACGTCTGTAACTGTGTCTGAGTTTGTGTCTGCGTCTGTGTCTACATCTGTGTCTGCATCTGTGTCTGTCTCTGCATCTGTGTCTGCAACTGTGTCTGAGTCTGTGTCTGCATCTGTGTCTGCGTCTGTGTCTGCATCTGCGTCTGAGTCTGTGTCTGCATCTGTGTCTGCAACTGTGTCTGAGTCTGTGTCTGCGTCTGTGTCTGCATCTGTGTCTGTGTCTGCAACTGTGTCTGAGTTTGTGTCTGCGTCTGTGTCTGCAACTGTGTCTGAGTCTGTGTCTGTACCTGCATCTGTGTCTGCAACTGTGTCTGAGTCTGTGTCTACGTCTGTAACTGTTGCTGAGTCTGTGTCTGCGTCTGTGTCTACGTCTGTAACTGTTGCTGAGTCTGTGTCTGCGTCTGTGTCTGCATCTGTGTCTGCATCTGTGTCTGCGTCTGCATCTGTGTCTGAGTCTGTGTCTGAGTCTGTGTCTGCAACTGTGTCTGAGTCTGTGTCTGCAACTGTGTCTACGTTTGTGTCTGCATCTGTATCTGTCTGTGTCTGCATCCGTGTCTGAGTTTGTGTCTGAGTCTGTGTCTGCATGTGTCTGAGTCTGTGTCTGCATCTGTGTCTGCAACTGTGTCTACATCTGTGTCTGCTTCTGTGTCTGCGTCTGCATCTGTGTTTGCAACTGTGTCTGCTTCTGTGTCTGCGTCTGTGTCTGCATCTGTGTCTGCAACTGTGTCTGAGTCTGTGTCTGCATCTGTGTCTGCATCTGTGTCTGCAACTGTGTCTGCATCTGTGTCTGCATCTGTGTCTGCATCTGTGTCTGCAACTGTGTCTGCATCTGTGTCTGCATCTGTGTCTGCATCTATATCTGCATCTGTGTCTGCAACTGTATCTGCAACTGTGTCTGCATCTGTCTACATCCGTGGGTGAGTCCGTGTCTGCAACTGTGTCTGCGTCTGCATCTGTATCTGTGTCTGAGTCTGTGTCTGCGTCTGTAACTGCATCTGTGTCTGTAGCTGCATCTGTGTCTGTGTCTGAGTGTGTCTGCAACTGTGTCTGAGTTTGTGTCTGTGTCTGCAACTGTGTCTGAGTTTGTGTCTGTGTCTGCATCTGTGTCTGCAACTGTGTCTGAGTCTGTGTCTGCGTCTGTAACTGTGTCTGCGTTTGTGTCTGCATCTGTATCTGTGTCTGTGTCTGCATACGTGTCTGAGTTTGTGTCTGTGTCTGTGTCTGCATGTGTCTGAGTCTGTGTCTGTGTCTGCATCTGTGTCTGCATCTGTGTCTGAAACTGTGTCTGCAACTGTGTCTACATCTGTGTCTGCTTCTGTGTCTGCGTCTGTGTCTGTATCTGTGTCTGCAACTGTGTCTGCAACTGTGACTGAGTCTGTGTCTGCATCTGTGTCTGAGTCTGCATCTGTGTCTGCAACTGTGTCTGCAACTGTGTCTGCAACTGTGTCTGAGTCTGTGCCTCTGTGTCTGTGTCTGCATCTGTGTCTGAGTTTGTGTCTGAGTCTGTGTCTGTATCTGTCTGCGTCTGTGTCTGAGTCTGTGTCTGAGTCTGCATCTGTATCTGTGTCTGCATCTGTGTCTGTGTCTGCATCCGTGTCTGTGTCTGCATCCGTGTCTGAGTCTGCATCTGTGTCTGCAACTGTGTCTGAGTTTGTGTCTACAACTGTGTCTGCATCTGTGTCTGAGTTTGTGTCTGGATCTGCATCTGTGTCTGCATCCTTGTCTGTGTCTGAGTCAGTCTGCATCTGTATCTGAGTTTGTATCTGTGTCTGTGTATGCAACTGTATCTGCAACTGTGTCTGCATCTGTCTACATCTGTGTCTGAGTCTGTGTCTGCAACTGTGTCTGCGTCTGCATCTGTATCTGTGTCTACATCTGTGTCTGCATCTGTCTCTGCAACTGTGTCTGCATCTGTGTCTGAGTCTGTGCCTGCTTCTCTGTCTGCATCTGTATCTGTGTTTACATCTGTGTCTGCATTTGTGTCTGCAACTGTGTCTGAGTCTGTGTCTGCATCTGTGTCTGAAACTGTGTCTGAGTCTGTGTCTGCAACTGTGTCTGAGTCTGCATCTGTGTCCGCAACTGTGTCTGTGTCTGAGTTTGTGTCTGCATCTGCGTCTGCATCTGTGTCTGTGTCTGCATCTGTGTCTGCAACTGTGTCTGCATCTGTGTCTGCATCTGTGTCTGCATCTGTGTCTGCAACTGTGTCTGCATCTGTGTCTGCATCTGTGTCTGCATCTATATCTGCATCTGTGTCTGCAACTGTATCTGCAACTGTGTCTGCATCTGTCTACATCCGTGGGTGAGTCCGTGTCTGCAACTGTGTCTGCGTCTGCATCTGTATCTGTGTCTGAGTCTGTGTCTGCGTCTGTAACTGCATCTGTGTCTGTAGCTGCATCTGTGTCTGTGTCTGAGTGTGTCTGCAACTGTGTCTGAGTTTGTGTCTGTGTCTGCAACTGTGTCTGAGTTTGTGTCTGTGTCTGCATCTGTGTCTGCAACTGTGTCTGAGTCTGTGTCTGCGTCTGTAACTGTGTCTGCGTTTGTGTCTGCATCTGTATCTGTGTCTGTGTCTGCATACGTGTCTGAGTTTGTGTCTGTGTCTGTGTCTGCATGTGTCTGAGTCTGTGTCTGTGTCTGCATCTGTGTCTGCATCTGTGTCTGAAACTGTGTCTGCAACTGTGTCTACATCTGTGTCTGCTTCTGTGTCTGCGTCTGTGTCTGTATCTGTGTCTGCAACTGTGTCTGCAACTGTGACTGAGTCTGTGTCTGCATCTGTGTCTGAGTCTGCATCTGTGTCTGCAACTGTGTCTGCAACTGTGTCTGCAACTGTGTCTGAGTCTGTGCCTCTGTGTCTGTGTCTGCATCTGTGTCTGAGTTTGTGTCTGAGTCTGTGTCTGTATCTGTCTGCGTCTGTGTCTGAGTCTGTGTCTGAGTCTGCATCTGTATCTGTGTCTGCATCTGTGTCTGTGTCTGCATCCGTGTCTGTGTCTGCATCCGTGTCTGAGTCTGCATCTGTGTCTGCAACTGTGTCTGAGTTTGTGTCTACAACTGTGTCTGCATCTGTGTCTGAGTTTGTGTCTGGATCTGCATCTGTGTCTGCATCCTTGTCTGTGTCTGAGTCAGTCTGCATCTGTATCTGAGTTTGTATCTGTGTCTGTGTATGCAACTGTATCTGCAACTGTGTCTGCATCTGTCTACATCTGTGTCTGAGTCTGTGTCTGCAACTGTGTCTGCGTCTGCATCTGTATCTGTGTCTACATCTGTGTCTGCATCTGTCTCTGCAACTGTGTCTGCATCTGTGTCTGAGTCTGTGCCTGCTTCTCTGTCTGCATCTGTATCTGTGTTTACATCTGTGTCTGCATTTGTGTCTGCAACTGTGTCTGAGTCTGTGTCTGCATCTGTGTCTGAAACTGTGTCTGAGTCTGTGTCTGCAACTGTGTCTGAGTCTGCATCTGTGTCCGCAACTGTGTCTGTGTCTGAGTTTGTGTCTGCATCTGTGTCTGCATCTGTGTCTGTGTCTGCATCTGTGTCTGCAACTGTGTCTGAGTCTGCATCTGTGTCTATAACTGTGTCTGAGTCTGCATCTGTGTCTGCATCTGTGTCTGCAACTGTGACTGAGTCTGTGTCTGCATCTGTGTCTGTGTCTGCATCTGTGTCTACAACTGTGTCTGCGTCTGTGTCTGAGTCTGCATCTGTGTCTGCATCTGTGTCTGCAACTGTGTCTGAGTCTGTGTCTGCAACTGTGTCTGCATCTGTGTCTACATGTGTCTACATCTGTGTCTGCATCTGTGTCTGCAACTGTGTCTGCAACTGTGTCTGTAGCTGTGTCTGAGTCTGTGTCTGAGTTTGTGTCTGAGTCTGTGTCTGCATCTGTGTCTGCATCTGTGTCTGAGTCTGTGTCCGCGTCTGTGTCTGCTTCTGTGTCTACATGTGTCTGCAACTGTGTCTGCGTCTGTGTCTGCATCTGTGTCTGAGTCTGTGTCTGCGTCTGTGTCTGCGTCTGTGTCTGCATCTGTGTCTACATGTGTCTGCATCTGTGTCTGAGTCTGTGTCTGCGTCTGTGTCTGAGTTTTTGTCTGCATCTGCATCTGTGTCTGCATCTGTCTGCATCTGTGTCTGAGTCTGTGTCTGTGTCTGAGTTTGTGTCTGCATCTACATGAAGCTTCAACACAGATTTACACACATGGACAAAGCTGTTGGTACCCCTCTGGTAATGAAAGAAAAACCCACAATGGTCACAGAAATAACTTGAATCTGACAAAAGTGATAATAAATAAAAATTCAATGAAAATTAACCAATGAAAATCAGAAATTGCTTTTGAACTCAACAGAATTATTTTAAAAAACAAAGTCATGAAACAGGCCTGGACAAAAATGATGGTACCCCTAGAAAAGATCGAAAATGATGTTACCACAGGGACATGTTGAACCAAGGTGTGTCCTCTAATTAGCATCACGGGTGTCTACTAACTTGCAATCAGTCAGTCGGCCTATTTAAAGGGTGACAAGTAGTCACTGTGCTGTTTGGTGACATGGTGTGTACCACACTAAACATGGACCAGAGGAAGTGAAGGAGAGAGCTGTCTCAAGAGATTAGAAAGAAAATGATAGACAAGCATGTTAAAGGTAAAGGCTATAAGACCATCTCCAAGCAGCTTGATGTCCCTGTGACTACAGTTGACCATATTATTCAGAAATGTAAGATCCACAGGACTGTAGCCAACCTCCCTGGACGTGGCCGCAGGAGGAAAACTGATGACAAATGGAAGAGACGGATAATAGGAATGGTAACAAAAGAGCCCAGAACAACCTCCAAAGACATTAAAGGTCAACTCCAAGGTCAAGGTACATCAGTGTCAGATCGCACCATCCGTCATTGTTTGAGCCAAAGTAGACTTCATGGGAGACGACCAAGGAGGACACCACTGTTGAAAACAAATCATAAAAAGGCGAGACTGGAATTTGCCAAACTGCACGTTGACAAGCCACAAAGCTTCTGGGAGAATGTCCTATGGACAGACCAGACAAAACTGGAACTTTTCGGCAAGGTACATCAGCTCTATGTTCACAGACGCAAAAATGAAGCATACCAAGAAAAGAACACTGTCCCTGCTGTGAAACATGGAGGAGGCTCTGTTATGTTCTGGGGCTGCTTTGCTGCATCTGGCACAGGGTGTCTTGAATCTGTGCAGGGTACAATGAAATCTCAAGACTATCAAGGTATTCTAGAGAGAAATGTGCTGCCCAGTGTCAGAAAGCTTGGTCTCAGTCGCAGGTCATGGGTCTTGCAATAGGATAATGACCCAAAACACACAGCTAAAAACACCCAAGAATGGCTAAGAGCAAAACACTGGACTATTCTGAAGTGGCCTTCTATGAGCCCTGATCTAAATCCTACTGAACATCTGTGGAAGGAGCTGAGGCATGACGTCTAGAGAAGGTATCCTTTAAACCTGAGACAACTGGAGCAGTTTGCTCATGAGGAGTGGGCCAAAATACCTGCTGAGAGGAGCAGAAGTCTCACTGAAAGTTACAGAAATCGTTTGATTGCAGTGATTGCCTCAAAAGGTTGTGCAACAAAATATTAAGTTAAGGGTACCATCATTTTTGTCCAGGCCTGTTTTATCAGTTTGTTTTTAAATATAATTCTGTTGAACCACAGTTCAAAAGCAATTTCTGATTTTCATTGGTTAATTTTCATTGAATTTTTATTTATTATCACTTTTGTCAGATTCAAGTTATTTCTGTGACCATTGAGGGTTTTTCTTTCTTTAATTAACAGAGGGGTACCAACAATTTTATCCATGTGCGTATGTCATCTAGTTGGTAATCCTTGATGCCTTTCATGGATGAATCTCACCACATACTGATATCTAAAGGCTCAGACTTCATACAAAGGTGGTCTGGGATGTCTGAATCCAGACTGGAGTCAGGGACACTGTACTCCTGTTAGTCCAGCCTCGTTCAGACTGATGGGAAGTCTGCCTCTTTTTCATTTAAATATCTATAAGACAGAAACAAAGATAGAAAAAAGGAAACCAGCTCTAAGAGCTGGCTCAACCACATCACAATCTCTGGTGATGCTTTGACCTGACTTACCATTTCTACCTAAGCAGTCTCCCAACAGACTGATGTGCTAAATAGTAGATCATCCTTTAACCCACACGTCATTACTGTTTTTAAATCATCGGGGGGATTGGACTAGGGAAGTTCTAGTAAACTGATGCTACCATTGTCTGAAATACTGGTGCAAAATGGCGAGATCATGCAGATGCATGGACCTTGCATCCTGGTTTAAAGGGAGAAGCATGCCAGAATTTCATCTGGGCTTTACCATGAATACATTCAAGCAGACAACAGCAGAAAAGTGATCAAAGACTGGATTAAACTGTGTGTAAAAGCTCAGACTCAGCTAGCTACCGGTCTAGCTGCTTCCTGTAAAACAGGAAGTGACTCCTTCTGCTGTTTATTATGCTCACCAAGAATTCAACCAATCCTCAACCAGAGCTGGAATATAACAAGGCTACGCTCTGGTAGGATGTTAAAGGATAGTCATCAGTGATTTTACCTCTACAGCTCCTGAGTGGTCCTAAAAACCAGAAATAATCAGAAATAAGAGAAACCTACTAAAACCCCTGAACAACGCTGACATCTGTCACTTCTTAGGTCAGAGGTTATTGAGGTTAATCACTGCTTCTGGAACCTAACCCAGCACAGATCTGAAAACCCTGATCTCAGCAGGATCAGACTTTTTGGTTCACTCTGAAGAATTTTCTCACTACAGAAGATGATTTCAATGTTCAGCAGGAGTGTCCTTAAGAAGAAAACAACCTCCTCTACCTGCTCTTTAAAAACAATGACATTAGCCCTTTAATTCTGATTCTAATGCATGATGAGAAACCCTGTAGATGATTCAACCAGCGGCTCTGGCTTTGTTTTACTGCTGATTGGAACCTGCATCTTACCTTTCTTCACCTTCTTCTGCAGTTTGATGGTGTCGGAGGATTTCTTCTTGATGTCTGCTCTGGCCTTTTTATACTCTGAACAACAAAAAACAGCCATCAGTGAGGGGCAGCGCCTGCTTACATTAGCATTAGACTCTATTAGCATGTTAGCCTACCTTTAGCGTGATCTTTGTCCAGCTGACTCGCCCCTTTTTTCCACTCCTCCATCTTTAACTCCAGCGGTGTGATGAGACTTTCTGACAGAGCTCTGTGAGATTAAGACATTTTTTTTAATTATTCCACTTTTGCAGTTAAATTTAAACTAAGCACTACACTACTGAAGTAATCAGATTACTTTTTGATGAAATGAGGGCATAATATTTAAGATCTAACTGACTGGTAGAACAGCTGAGTAGACACACACAGACAGACGTACAGTCAGTCAGCTGTCATCTTTACTACTGACATGTGGAACAGGTGTGTCAGAGTTCCAGGTAACCTAGAGTACTCCAGCTGTCAGAATATAAGGCAGTAACTTTCTTTATGATGCTCCCTAACGCTGAAACCTGAGCGCTGACTCTTCTGTCTGCTACAGTGGAATCATAAAAACTATAAATAAAAACTGTCACACTCTAAAAGCTTTGTCATTCATGACTAAGCGTTAGCAGCATTAACCCTGAGAGCTGTGCTGGCTCTGAGTCCTTTAATGATGGAGACATCTGCAGCAGTGACAACAACAAAGGGTTAAATCAGGACGACTGCTGCTCTGTCGTGTGTTTGAGCTTTTCGTCAGTTAGGAGTAATTAGCCCGTCTGGTTCCCACACTGTCAGGCCCCATCACACATCATTCACACCTTCACCTGCAGAGGAAACAACAAACAGGCTGCTCTGTGGGACTGATTCTGTGTCGGTCTTACGTGGTGAAGAGTTTGAGTTTGGACTCGATGCTGCGATGTCTCATACACATCCTGGTCAGCGCTGAGCCGATCTCTTTGGTGGCTCCTGGAACAAAACAAAACAAAAACTATCAGAGGAGTTCCTGTCTGATGAGAGGCTAGCAAAAGGTCACAACAGATTTGTTTTCAAAATAAAACACAGCAGATTAAAGCTCATTATGGTTTATTTTACACCAAGAATGACAAAGAAGGGATCAGCATCAGTCCTGGTGTCTTTATGAAGGAATGCAGCAGTGAAATCACTAAAAGAGCTGACACAGCAGGAGCAGTTTCTCTAATCAGCCTGTAAACAGAGAGAAACTGCAGGTTACCAGCAGGGCGTTGAGCTTTAATCACCTCAGATTATGAGATTAAAGAAAATCAATCAGATTAAGATCTAATGACGACTGAGTGGCGAAATGTGGGCTAAAGCCACGGGTGAGGGTTTCTCCTTTTATGGATTTATTATGTTAGATAGACCCCGCCTCCTTCCTGTCATCTTCCTTCTATCTCTCCTCACACTACTCGTCACGGATACACCAGCATGACACGTCACAGTTACACCAGGGTGACACGTCACAGATACACCAGCGTGACACGTCACAGATACACCAGCGTGACACGTCACAGTTACACCAGGGTGACACGTCACAGATACACCAGCGTGACACGTCACAGATACACCAGCGTGACACGTCACAGTTACACCAGGGTGACACGTCACAGTTACACCAGCGTGAAACGTCACAGTTACACCAGCATGACACGTCACAGATACACCAGCGTGACACGTCACAGTTACACCAGCGTGACACGTCACAGATACACCAGCGTGACACGTCACAGTTACACCAGCGTGACATGTCACAGATACACCAGCGTGACACGTCACAGTTACACCAGCGTGACACGTCACAGATACACCAGCGTGACACGTCACAGTTACACCAGCGTGACACGTCACAGATACACCAGCGTGACACGTCACAGTTACACCAGCGTGACATGTCACAGATACACCAGCGTGACACGTCACAGTTACACCAGCGTGACACGTCACAGATACACCAGCGTGACACGTCACAGATAGGAAGACCCTGAATCAAACAAGGATGATCTTAAGTGAGTTTTTCCTGATATTATTCAGTCCTTTTCTGCTTTCATATCCAGTCTGTTAGCAGAGATTTCATTTTTATTCCTTTTATTGATAGAATTGTACATTAGCCAAAACCAAACCAGTCATAATGTCCGTTTTTTAATATTCAGCCCTATTTGTATCTATACGTACAATAAACACCATTGCTGTTAAGCTGCCAATTGTATTTGTTAACACTGGGTTTTACAATAATAATACACATTAAGTACTAAATATTTTGGCCAACAGAGAAATATGTGCTGTAAAGTTATAGGTAGATATTTATATTTATGTATAGATAATTCTAGCTGTAGTAAACATGATGTACTTTATAAAAACCTGATTAAGAATAATCACTAATATGTCAGTGAATGGGAATTAAGACTAACTTCAGACATGTGGGTGAGTGAGATTCAGTTTAGAGACTGCTGGAGAAAATGTTTCAGAGAAACACAACAGCATGATAAAGAAATCAGTGTAACTGACAGAATTTCTATATGAAGCTACTGGAGACAAGCTTTTATTCTGTTTGGTGCCACATTCAGAGAGAATCATCAATGTTGACACGAGCAGAGAAGAGCTGAATCATCCACAAACACACACCAACAAACACATGAACACACAAACACACACACACAAACACATGAACACACACAAACACACACCACCAAACACATGAACACACAAACACACACACACAAACACACACCACCAAACACATGAACACACAAACACACACACACAAACACATGAACACACACAAACACACACCAACGAACACATGAACACACAAACACACACACACCAACACATGAACACACACAAACACACACCACCAAACACATGAACACACAAACACACACACACAAACACATGAACACACACAAACACACACCAACGAACACATGAACACACAAACACACACACACAAACACATGAACACACACAAACACACACCACCAAACACATGAACACACAAACACACACCAATGAACACACAAACACACGCAGAGCCAAGCCCATCACAACGGCTCCTTTGTTGGACTCTGTCAGTGTGGACACAACACTTCCTGTTAAACTGCCGTCTCTGTCCCACACTCACACTCCTCCATCTAGAAATGCTGCTGACACATTTCACTGGATCAAAGATCTCTTTAATTCTCAGAAAAACTCCATGTACTACAGAAAACTCAGACATTTAAGTAAAACAGGCCTGTACCTTTAAAAACAAGAAACTCATTTATTCTTTCTGCTGGATGTTTTCACTTCTGAGAGGTCAATTCATCCTTTAAGAGACTTTTTTTATTTTACAGGGTAAATGTTGAGTTATATTTATCTTTCCTTAAACAGACTCATATTTACTGTTACAGGGTAAATGTTATGTCACTTATACAGTCTTATATTGCCCTACATGTCTTAAAAATGAACATGATAAACATGTGGTCAGTTTAAATCAGGAATCTCTGGGCAGACTCCAGCGTTAGTGTTTTTCTTTCTATCTCTGAAAGCTGATGGGTTGTCCAGATTCAGCCGTCATTAGCCTGCAGCTTAAGGAGCAGTTTAGCAGCAGTGACTGCATGCCTGTCATCAACAGTGGCCAGTGTAGAGGCGAATGTGGATGCATTTATAGCAGCAGGCTGAACAGAAGAAAGAGCAAACAACCACACTGAGAGCTTATGTTTTTGCTCTTCTCCTACCAGGTTTAGCAAGAGTCCGACTCAACAGCTGGCTTCACTGATTGTGAATAAGGTCAAAGTGATGCCGCAGCTAGCGTAGCAGAGTGATGTGTAACAGATAACAGCTCAGTCTGAGTGCTGACATCAGCATGTTTCTCTCTGACACTAGAGAGCAGCCAGGTTACAGGACAGACATCAGTGTGATTAATGTGAAAACTGTGTTCTCCTCTCTCCAGCCTCAGAGTGGACGGCTCTGCAGAGCTTCTCTGTTGGTCCATCTGAGCTATGAGCTGCAGAGGATGGACTCAGTCCATGTCTAGCCCAGCGCTGCAGCCATTTACATATTAACAGCTGAAACAGCTGCTGGGAGTTTAAGTCCATGATCATTCACAGCAGCAGGCTGAGGCATTAAACAAGGATGTCACTATTTTATACTACTGTTACTGTGAGGACAAAGAAAGAAGGACTGCTGTAAATAATGGGCCATACTGCCCAGCCCTGCTCTCACACAGTGACCATCATCAGACTCAATCACTCTGACCTCAGTGTGAAGAAGGCCAGATGAACCACCCTCCTCCTCCTCCTGTCAGTGATCCCAGAGACTCTCATCCATGAGTGATGGAGCAGACTTTCAGAGAACACTGGGAGCTGTGGGACTTCTCACTGACTCATTTCTGATTATTTGAATATTGAGATCGGAGAGGAAGCAGGAGGGCTGTAGTGCTGACTCACAGCTCGCCATAATAACTGTCACTAACTATATCACTGAGAGATCCAGACTGTGTACCAGGAAGTGATGTCAGAGAGAGACACCCACGTTGAAGACCCGTGTAAAGCACTAACTCACTCCTCCTGTTTTTATGTACATTTTCTCCTTAATCCCCATTAAAACTCCTCTCTCATCCCCAATTCCTCTTTCTCCAACACTCCTCCATCGCC
This sequence comes from Cheilinus undulatus, assembly GCF_018320785.1. Classification (NCBI taxonomy): domain Eukaryota; kingdom Metazoa; phylum Chordata; class Actinopteri; order Labriformes; family Labridae; genus Cheilinus; species Cheilinus undulatus. Next base: position 56,944,572 of record NC_054867.1, read on the forward strand.
ACCACTCCTCCATCTCTCCACCACTCCTCTATCTCTATCACTCCTCCATCTCTCCATCTCTCCTCTATCTCTTATCACTCCTCCATCTCCATCACTCCTCTATCTCTCATCACTCCTCCATCTCCATCACTCCTCCATTGCCACCACTCCTGCATCTCCATCATGCCTCTATCTTCATCACTCCTCCATCTCTCCTCACTCCTCTATCTCTCCACCACTCCTCTATCTCTTATCACTCCTCCATCTCTCCTCACTCCTCTATCTCTCCACCACTCCTCTATCTCTCATCACTCCTCCATCTCCATCACTCCTCCATCTCATCACTCCTCCATCTCCATCACTCCTCCATTGCCACCACTCCTGCATCTCCATCATGCCTCTATCTTCATCACTCCTCCATCTCTCCTCACTCCTCTATCTCTCCACCACTCCTCTATCTCTCATCACTCCTCCATCTCTCCTCACTCCTCTATCTCTCCACCACTCCTCCATCTCCATCACTCCTCCATCTCCATCACTCCTCCATCTCATCACTCCTCCATCTCCATCACTCCTCCATTGCCACCACTCCTGCATCTCCATCATGCCTCTATCTTCATCACTCCTCCATCTCTCCTCACTCCTCTATCTCTTATCACTCCTCCATCTCTCCTCACTCCTCTATCTCTCCACCACTCCTCCATCTCTTATCACTCCTCCATCTCCATCACTCCTCCATCTCCACCACTCCTCCATCTCCATCATGCCTCTATCTTCATCACTCCTCTATCTCCACCACTCCTCCACCTCTCCTCACTCCTCCATCTCTCCATCACTCTCCTATCTCCATCACTCCTGACTCCTCTATCTCTCCTCCTCTCTCTAAACCAAACATGGATTATCGTCGGCCGGAGCAGAGACGTGGCGGGGCGGGCTCAGGAATGAGGCGTGGGTTTCAACGTTGAAGGTGTGGCAAGGTGTGTTTGGTTTATTTGCCTTCTCCTCCCTGTTGGTGAGCTCAGAGAACATTAAAGTGAGAACCACAGCTGAGACAGTGGAACGATGTTCATGCAGCTAAAGACGGCGTTTACAGTGAGGGGTGAAATGTTGCGTTGGAGATCTGTGTGGTTTAATAGCATTAAGATGAATGAAGGTCTGCCTGACTACAGATCTAACAGCTGATCAAGCCTCTCTGCTCTTACTGAAAACTGCATGTGTAGAATAAATGATTAGATTATAAATTCTCTTTGTCAAGTCATCACAGAAATAGAAGCCTGATGACAATAGCAGGCTTTAAAACAAGACTGAACTGAAACCACTGAAGATATTCATGCATTTTATCTCCTGAGGAAAGCTTCAGCATGGGTCAGCAGTTAGTGAAATGTATGCTTTTAAAATCACGTGTGACCTTCACCAGGGTCATTCATGAATAATAACGAATACAGTTGTTCTCTAAACTACAGCTGTATCTGAGGGCGTTTCCATCCTCCAGGCACCATGTCAGATAAAATACCTACTTCAAAAACTACTGGTGCAGGAAGGAGAGGAGATGGAAGTGAGAAACTCTTCCAGTCATTTTTAATTTCCCTCCAAAACACAACAGCAGAGACAGAGAAGAAGTGTTCCCCTGCTCAGAAACACAGATTTTTCCACTTCTCTCCTCTCACAGCCCATAATGTGGCCTTTCAGAGCAGTCTGAAGTGTGACTGTGTCTGTGAATGTTAACGCCTGCTGATTCCTGAGCTCTCACACTGCTGAACTAAAACTTCTTTTGTAGCTGTGAACGTCTGCAGACAAACTTCTAACACGATCAGACAAACAACTTCTCATGATCTTAGAACAGGATCCATCTACAACCATGTGGAGTGAAACGGGGGGGTAGGGAAGCACAGACATCCTTGTTTAACATGAGAACTCTCAGTGACTACCACACAGACAGGAAGCTAACACTCACTCATGTTCACAGTTCACCTGTGTGATGAAGGCCCAGGTATGATGAGCAGCTTCAGCAGGAGCCTTTCTCTACCAGGTCTGATGATTCTCCCTGCAGCACGTCTACTGTGTCACCAACTGTTCCTCTGCAGGACCAATGAGAGCTCAGGGAGCTCCACATGCTAAAGTCACACGTGTAACCACACGAGTGGAGCTACAGTACAAAAACATCAGATGGACGCCCTGACATCATTGCTGCCTCTACCAGTGGTCACAGAGCAGAGCTGTATGTCATGTGTCGTATTTCTGCAGTGTTTTATTTTCATGTAGCACTTCTTCCAAACCTCACAGTTCTTGTCTGTCTTATTGGTGCCTGCTTGCAGCCCTAATGTCCTGCTGCTGCCATGTTTGTTGTTCTAACTTTGTCCTGCTCTACGACCGTCAGCTCTGCCGACATCACTGAACAAATTATTTTATTCTTCAGTTCATAAAAACTGATGCCTGGTGGACGCTCTAGGAGGAAGCATAGACTAAGGGTTTTAGTTTAGTTTTGGTTGGCTACACTGACCCTCCTCTAAAGGACAGAGACATTATTTTAGCACCTTCTTGAACACACTAGTGATGAATACCACCAAAGATTAGAATATAGGGTTAAACCTATTCACAGAGGCAGAGACTAACAGCAGGTCCAGTGTGCGTCTGTGGGAAATGCTCCTGTGTAAATGTTTCGATTTAAAGCTTTAGTACCACAACTTTGAAAGTCAATCATGGATTCTGAATTTAGGCCTAACCTAAGAACCTAACACGGTCAACATTTAAACATTAACTGTCAACTTCATTTTCTCCATTAGTAAAATATGAAAAGTATAAATAACACTGCTAATAAATCATTCTGGCATGCAAAAAAATAAAAATGAGAAGTTTAAGGTTCGGAGTCTGAGATAAAACGTCAAACTTATTAGTTCAAAACATCAAAGCATGAAATTTAAAGTAAAAATAATGTTTTTAAAAGGCAAAAAAATGAGACAGAAAGTCAAAATCACAAGTTTAAAAGGTAAAAATATGACCTAGAACTTTTGAATTGTGAATCTTGAAGGTCAAAACATGAAAAAGTCAAAATCATAAGTTTAAGTCTGAACTGTGCGATGCAAAATTGAAAATATGAAATGACAACATTAATTTATTTTCCCATCTTTCTGACTTTTTATCTAACCTTTTTTACTTTTTACTTTTTCAGATTTTTGTAATTTAACAAGGATATTTTAAATCATCAAGGTTAAGTTTACATGTTTATACTGGAGGAACTCTGCAGACCTCAGACTGGTGGGCCACTTAGAACAGAAAGAACTCTGATCTTGCGGGCTGAATACAACTGTACCACGGGCTGAATTTGGCCCCCAGGCCATGAGTTTGACACCTGTATTGTAGAGGAATTACCAGGATAGACTGAAACAGAGGAACTAGCACAGACACATTAGAAACTACTGCAGCTAGCATACAGGTCAGATTAACACGCTCATCACTGTAACAGTTCACTTCTTCACAGTCCTGGGTGTTGTCCAGCCCTGCCCTTCTTTTTCCAACATCATCACATTGATTATGTGATTGGTCAGCTGTGCTGCCTGTGTGGTCTCTGCTGGTCCCTGCTAGTCCTGTCAGGGCGTAGATCTAGATCTGGGGTCTCCTCTGACACTGTGATCAACATAACAGAGAAGAAGACTGGAGTCTGACCTCAGCAGAACTGATTCAGCTCTCTAACCTCTCCTCATACCATGGCTGATCTCCGCCAAAGGTCCAGTCTGCAGCACAAACAGCCCAGCTCATTCTCTCTCCTAACTATTGATCAATCTGATTGATCGGTTCTGCAGTCCAGAACACACCCCCAAAGTTGACCTCAGGAAACCTCCATCAGCACACAGTGGGTGGTCTTGTGATCTGTGTGTGTAGTGCCAGTGTGTCCATGAGTGTGGGTGTGTGTGTGTGTGTGTGTGTAGGTGTGTGTGTGTGCATTTAAAACCCCATGATGCCAAAGACGTCAGCTGTTCCCTTGTTGCCAGGGTAACCAGTCATGTGGATGCACCAGAGAAGAGACAAGAGGAACCTGCTCTGAAAATCAGCTGATTGTGACACACGTTCATATCTGCCGCAGATCATCACTCTGAATATTATTTCTGATGTAGACCTCGGTCCCTGTCAGGGTTCTGATGTAGACCTCGGTCCCTGTCAGGGTTCTGATGTAGACCTCGGTCCCTGTCAGGGTTCTGATGTAGATCTCGGTCCCTGTCAGGGTTCTGATGTAGACCTCGGTCCCTGTCAGGGTTCTGATGTAGACCTCGGTCCCTGTCAGGGTTCTGATGTAGACTTAAACCTGCCCCACCCTCCCATTAAGTCACTAAACTTCATAACTGTCAGGCTGATTTCAGACTGGGCACACAGCAGACACATCTTTGTCTGGTCACAGCTCAGTTTTCTTTATTTGTGGAGAATCCAGAAGCAGAAGCTGGACTCTGACTTCTATGAGCTGTGAGCATCTCTCACCAAAGCTGAGAATGTTAAACTCAACGTAGTGCTAGATAGAAGCTCACTACTACTACCAGGAACCCTCTCTTCTCACTCACTGAGCAGGCTGCAGGCTACCACCACATCATTTTTAGCTCCACCCACTCCTGAGGTCACAGCAGGTGACACCTGTGAAACCACTGAAGAGTGTCTCTGCACCTGAGCCTACAGGTGTGCTTCTGTCCATCTATTAATGATCTTCTAAACTCTTAATTTCCTCTTCCTGCAGAAATATGAGAACATCATCACCGTGACAACCATCAACAAAACCCAACGGACCAGTTATGACACCAACACACACACACACCTACACACACACACACACAGGTGAATGCAGGTGTTTGGAGAAAACATTAAGTGTTTTAACACGGTGACAGACCTGTCACTGTAAAGAGCAGTGTGGGTGTGTGTGTGTGTGTGTGTAGGGGTGTGTGTGCGTGTGTGAGAGAGGGATAGTGTCTAGGTGTGTGAAGTCAGCTGTTCCACTTGTCTGTCGTCTGTCACACACTCAGCAGCTGACAGACTGAAGGAGCTGAGAACAAGAGGACAGAGGAGTGGATGTGGACTGATGGGGGGGTGTTTCTACCACTGTCAGTCACTTCAGAATGATGATGATGATGACAACGATGATGATGAAAATACAATCATATACATGTTAGGCCACATTACCCAGCCCTATATGGAGTTCAAATAGCTGTCATATCTTTATGATAAAAATGCACACTGGGTGTCTTCTGCTTCAATCTAAAAGAGACCATCATTTATAAAATCAGTCTTTAATGGACTGTTTAATAAAGGTCTACACATAAACACATGCTGACTGCTCTGAGCAGCTGTGGGAACGTTCATGTTCCTGCTGACTGATGCTGCAAATCTCATCATGTGAGCTGCATGGTTCCTGATGAGAACATGATGGTTGCAGGGACAAACATGCTGCATGTGAGTATGACCTGGCCAACTAGCATCCTCCTCCAGTAGATAAGACTGTGCTGCTCCTACTCTAATGTCCTCCTCCAGTAGATAAGACTGTGCTGCTCCTACTCTAACATCCTCCTCCAGTAGATAAGACTGTGCTGCTCCTACTCTAATGTCCTCCTCCAGTAGATAAGACTGTGCTGCTCCTACTCTAATGTCCTCCTCCAGTAGATGAAGACTGTGCTGCTCCTACTCTAATGTCCTCCTCCAGTAGATGAAGACTGTGCTGCTCCTACTCTAATGTCCTCCTCCAGTAGATGAAGACTGTGCTGCTCCTACTCTAATGTCCTCCTCCAGTAGATGAAGACTGTGCTGCTTCTACTCTAATGTCCTCCTCCAGTAGATAAGACTGTGCTGCTCCTACTCTAACGTCCTCCTCCAGTAGATAAGACTGTGCTGCTCCTACTCTAATGTCCTCCTCCAGTAGATGAAGACTGTGCTGCTTCTACTCTAATGTCCTCCTCCAGTAGATGAAGACTGTGCTGCTTCTACTCTAATGTCCTCCTCCAGTAGATAAGACTGTGCTGCTCCTACTCTAACGTCCTCCTCCAGTAGATGAAGACTGTGCTGCTCCTACTCTAACGTCCTCCTCCAGTAGATAAGACTGTGCTGCTCCTACTCTAATGTCCTCCTCCAGTAGATAAGACTGTGCTGCTCCTACTCTAATGTCCTCCTCCAGTAGATAAGACTGTGCTGCTCCTACTCTAATGTCCTCCTCCAGTAGATAAGACTGTGCTGCTCCTACTCTAATGTCCTCCTCCAGTAGATGAAGACTGTGCTGCTCCTACTCTAATGTCCTCCTCCAGTAGATAAGACTGTGCTGCTCCTACTCTAATGTCCTCCTCCAGTAGATAAGACTGTGCTGCTCCTACTCTAACATCCTCCTCCAGTAGATAAGACTGTGCTGCTCCTACTCTAACGTCCTCCTCCAGTAGATAAGACTGTGCTGCTCCTACTCTAATGTCCTCCTCCAGTAGATGAAGACTGTGCTGCTCCTACTCTAATGTCCTCCTCCAGTAGATGAAGACTGTGCTGCTCCTACTCTAATGTCCTCCTCCAGTAGATAAGACTGTGCTGCTCCTACTCTAATGTCCTCCTCCAGTAGATAAGACTGTGCTGCTCCTACTCTAATGTCCTCCTCCAGTAGATAAGACTGTGCTGCTCCTACTCTAACATCCTCCTCCAGTAGATAAGACTGTGCTGCTCCTACTCTAATGTCCTCCTCCAGTAGATAAGACTGTGCTGCTCCTACTCTAATGTCCTCCTCCAGTAGATGAAGACTGTGCTGCTTCTACTCTAATGTCCTCCTCCAGTAGATGAAGACTGTGCTGCTCCTACTCTAATGTCCTCCTCCAGTAGATGAAGACTGTGCTGCTTCTACTCTAATGTCCTCCTCCAGTAGATAAGACTGTGCTGCTCCTACTCTAACGTCCTCCTCCAGTAGATAAGACTGTGCTGCTCCTACTCTAATGTCCTCCTCCAGTAGATAAGACTGTGCTGCTCCTACTCTAATGCCTCCTCCAGTAGATGAAGACTGTGCTGCTTCTACTCTAATGTCCTCCTCCAGTAGATAATACTGTGCTGCTCCTACTCTAATGTCCTCCTCCAGTAGATAAGACTGTGCTGCTTCTAGTCTAATGTCCTCCTCCAGTAGATAAGACTGTGCTGCTCCTACTCTAATGTCCTCCTCCAGTAGATAAGACTGTGCTGCTCCTACTCTAATGTCCTCCTCCAGTAGATAAGACTGTGCTGCTCCTACTCTAATGTCCTCCTCCAGTAGATAAGACTGTGCTGCTGCTGCTATCAGAGGAGTTGTCTTAACCTGCACAGCCATAAAAGATCAACCTGCTGATCTGCATCTGATTTATTCTCTAATAAACAAACATGAAGACTGAGGCATGATTGAGCAGGTCTGTAGAGACTTCCACAGCGGGGAGCGGCCCTGATTCACCTCCCACACTCACACACTGGTGGATTTCCTCTAAATACCAACTGACTTCCTAGTTACATAATCACAGCAGCAGCTGACACGATAACAGACAGAGACCTGGATGTATTTATCAACCTACAGTCTGAATCATCTCCACTCAATGCTCATACAAACTCACAGCAAACACCAGCATGGAGAAGTGATGCTCACTGGGATAGAGGAACATAGAACATGATCTGACCTCACAGACACCTTCAGAGAGGAACGGAGAACATGATCCGACCTCACAGACACCTTCAGAGAGGAACGGAGAACATGATCCGACCTCACAGACACCATCAGAGAGGAACGGAGAACATGATCCGACCTCACAGACACCTTCAGAGAGGAGCGTAGAACATGATCCGACCTCACAGACACCTTCAGAGAGGAACGGAGAACATGATCCGACCTCACAGACACCTTCAGAGAGGAACGTAGAACATGATCCGACCTCACAGACACCTTCAGAGAGGAACGGAGAACATGATCCGACCTCACAGACACCTTCAGAGAGGAACGTAGAACATGATCCGACCTCACAGACACCTTCAGAGAGGAACGGAGAACATGATCCGACCTCACAGACACCTTAAGAGAGGAGCGTAGAACATGATCCGACCTCACAGACACCTTAAGAGAGGAGCGTAGAACATGATCCGACCTCACAGACACCTTTAGGCAGATCCAGAGGGAGCTAATGGAGATACTTAGCTCCCTCATGATCTCAGTATTTAACCATCAGAGATGCAGAGAAGGATTAGAGAGGAAGAAGGAAAGAACGTTTCCTCAGCTCTCTAACATGATTTCAAACACAAAGAGCAGATTTTTGAATCATTTCCTCTTGAGTCCATGTCTGCCTGATGTTTAAAGATGTGCTTGCTTACCTCTGGTCCCCGTGGCCATGTCTGCCACCTTCTGGAAAGCATCGAGGAAGGCTCCGGTCACCATGATGGTGGTCCTGAATCAGAGACACAAGACACATCTATTAAAGGTCACATATTTAACCCTTTAAGACAAGTGTATACCAGTCTCAGAGGTCTCATAAACATGCCTGTGAAGTTTGTTGCTGTGAAAACACTCCAGTAGTGATGTCTGCATGTCTAAAAACCCCTCTGTTTCAGCCCTGTTCAGAACCAGCTGTTTCAGTCTCTGTAGCTTTAAGTGTTAACGAGCTGTCTGACTCCGCCCCTGACCACACCCCTCTCAGGAAATGGAGGTGGTTCTTCTGATGTTACAGACACTTTCATCCAAAGTTTAGGACCTGACCAGGATTTGAACCATCAGACCAGGGTCAGCAGGGCAGCCCACTGAGCTATCAGCATCTCAGATGGCAGCTGATAGGAGGATCAGGAGAGGAGGGTAGAACTTAGCCCCAAGCAGGTAGGGCCAACCAAACCTGGGGGCGGGGCTAACTCCCCACATGACACCATGAGGGGAAATCTGGGAATGGCTTGTTTCAGCACACATTTTGTGAAAGGTGGAGGGGGTAATGGATTTTTCTGGTACTTGATGGGGTTGTGGACAGGCCAGGGGCACATATTTTTGTTATATACAGCTCCCTCTGGAATGCCCCGGTTGCTAAGAGCTCCAGTGTAGTCAGCGCCTGTATGGATACAGGCAGCGCATGGCTCCTCGCTGTGTCACGCTCCAAAGTCGGCTGCAGCTCTGCACACAGTTCTGGGAGGATTGCCCTCGGGAACCTACAGCGGCTGATGAGCCAGTTGTCAGCATGCGCCAGTAAATCCTCTCTGTCTCTAAACACACACTCTCTTCATATTGCACCATTTCCAACATCTTCTAATACTGCTAAAGCAGCCATTGTTGTTAACTGTATTTATTTTCACCACTTAGCGCATGCTTTTATATCCACTCGTGTAATTGCTGACACGTGTGTTAATTGTTCATCAGTGTTAATTGTTCATGTGTCTCTGATGTGCACATCACATTTATTTATTATAACAGTTTCCCAGCATCACCTCTAAGTGTCACCAAAGGATCCACAGCTGTAGAAACGTGCGTACGCCAGCCATGAAGTTGGCGTGAGGCACCGCACATTTCCACGGTCATTTCACTCTTGACACATCTGAACTTTGCCGTGAAAAAGAACGTACGCCACGTTTTTGTGCGTACGCACCCTTTGTACACGAGGCCCCTGGTGTTCTTAGATCCACCATGGAGAACAACCAGAAGGGCGGCTAAATGTAGAAGAAAGTTTGTGGTAGTCTTCTGTGATCTTCTTCTCTCTTTTGGCGCATCTCTGTGGAAGCGTTACAGCGCCACGTACAGGCTTGGCATATGTATTACAGTGTTTCCAGTCGTTTTCAGAGGTTCCACGGTTCCACGGATATTTCCTGTTAGATCCCATATTTACAGAAAACTTTTTCAAAATGAAACATAAATATATGGTTTTGGAGGACAAGGCCCTAGTCTGGAGCACAGGAACATTCCTGCTGCAGAATAAACACAGTGAACAGGTTTTAACAGCATATTAAAGGTTTTATTCTGAAATCCTAAGAGAGGATGAAGCCAGGCGTGCAACTGGAAACCCTCTGACACACACCATCAACATCAATGCAGCTTTTGTCTGTGTTTGACCCTTCATCAGCCAGGCTGAGGTTTCTATAGCTGCACACACTAACAGATAACACACACTCATCCCCTGAAAGCTAGTGGGATCAGATGACACTACTGTTAGTGTGTGTGTGAAGTCAATATAAAAGAGTTTCCACTGAGGTCACACACACACACACACCCACACACACACACACACACTACAGTCAGAGTCTGCTCTCTGCAGAGACGACAGGAAGGCAAACGTTTCAAAGCTTTCAGACACAAATGTTTGAAAATGATCTATAGTATCAAAAATTACCCAGACTGCACCTGTTCTCTGACACAGGTGAGTAACGGAGGAATGAATCCATCAGTGACTGCAGCAGACTCCTGAACACTCTCCTGAATGCACACTGACACCAGGCTGCTGATGTCTTTGTGGACAGTTTGTAGGAATTCAGCTGCAACTGGAGTGATAAAAAATAAAACTGGACTTCCTCTGTGTTGACATCACATTTAAAACGACGGACTTTCAGCGATATCATATCAAGGTTTAAAAATGCTGAATAAGTGACAGAGCAGCTGAGCAGGGCTGTTAGAGAGATGAACTCACTATCTGGTAGAAATGGAAGCTGTGGTCAGACTGGTTGGAGCTTCTCTGATATCTGAAGGACGCACGTTTGACACGGACAAAGATAAATTCCTGTTGTCTATTTTTAAAGACTGAGATAATCACAAAAACAAACACAGCAGGAAAAACTGAGTTAGAAATACAGAAGGAGACAAACTCTCCTCCACCTCCTGATGCTCTGCACACCTCAAACCAGACATTGTATTTACTATTTATGTCTTCATTTTAGCTGAACTGCAGAGAGAATTTCACTGGTCTGCTGTTTACTGGACAGAAAAGCATTTAAGGCTCCCTTAAACATGTCACATCTTAATAGTAGGGGTGTAGTTCGGTACGTTTTTGGTACAGTAATTAAAGCGAAGAAATAACAGATTTTTTTTTTTTATTATATTAATTTTTATAATATTTTTTTATAATAATAATAATTCAATAAATAGGCTGAATAAATTACATTTAAATCATTAATTATGCTTCAACCTCCTTCCTTAAGGTCTTCAATGAATTAAAAAGTAATAGATAAATACATTTTTAATTACAAGGTTATTTTCATTGATATATTGACATATTTATATCCATTCTTTAAAAACTGAAATTTCCCAGTCAACTTGAACATATCATCATATAACCTTATGTTAGCTTGTTAAGTTTGCTAATTAGCATCCATCCTGCTGATTTCAACACTGGATTACTTTTCTAACCAATGGGACCTACTACAAAGTTTGGGAGAACTTTTCACAGCCCACCCTGGATGATAAAGAGGTTAGAGCTGTGAAATCTGAGGATAACTTTATCTATGACAGCTGCAGACATGATGGAGTCTCCTCTCCCCCTCCTCTGAGGCTGATAGTTGAAGGTAGAATTAATGTGATTCACAGAGCCAGAGCTCCAGTGTTAGAATAAAAACCATCTTAAAGGACATTCATAAACGGCTGAGACTTAGTTGTTCCTCCTCTTTACAGTGACGTTCTTGTTTAAGAGAAGCCTTTTCAAATGCTCTGATTGGTCCGCTGGACGACATGCTGTCAGCGACACAGCGCTACTGTTGCTGTCTTTGTCCACTGTTGTATTTCACTGGGAAACAAAGAGTTCCTGAACAGGACACTGTTATCTGTGAATATTCAGGCTGTTGCTGTGGTTACCAGGACAGTGTGACGGTGAGTTGTTCTCTGGTTTTCTGTGTATGAGCTTCATTCCACACGTATTTGTTCGGTACACGTCTGTACCGCACCGAGAGGCCCATACCGAATCAGTATACACGTACACGTACCTTTACACCCCTAAAATATGTACAGCGCTAAACAAATATATCAGACCAGCTGTCATATCTGTCTCAGAGACCATCCAGCATCATGAAGTGCTTTAATGTGGACTCTTTCATTTTCAGTCAGATCTCCACGTTTTACCATTTTGAACAGGAATGAGGAATTTCAAACTGAATTCACCCAAATGTGAGCCGGCTCACTGGGCTTCTCTGAGAAGTCAGAAATGAATCAAGCATAACATTCAAGCACTAAAACTCATTTTTCTGTTCAGGAATGACAGTAAATAACTATAATCTGACACATTAATCAGAAATATTAATGTGCTTCACTGTTTTTTCAGTTTTTTGTAAATCAGTCAATTGTAAAATTCATGGATAACAATAATAATTCTATTTTAGCATTAAAAATATCATTTGGGTTAAAGAGCTTCTACATGTTGGTGTATTAACCATTGCAGAAACATCATAATGATTTTGGTAATTACCAATGCTGTTAATTTAGAGCAGCTGTGGCAGAAACCTGACTGTGGTTAGGGTTAGGGTGGTCTAATATATTTGTTAAACACTGTATAAAAGTGCTGTTAATTTATTTAAAAAAAAATCACATCACTATGCTGTGATTAATCATGATTAATCACTAGCATGTCTTTAGTTTGAGCAATTTTTAGATTTTTAAAAGTTCTTATTATTTTTTATTGTCATCATTTTAACTTTAAGTACTGCCGTTTGAAAGCGCTTTTTACTAAAAAAATGTGATTTTCTTCTCATTATTTTCATCTATAAATGAACATTTCAAATAATACCATTTCCTCATATTTTTGTTTGAGATAAATTAGAACATGTATGCTGTTTAAATGAAGACATATATAAACACACCTAGTTTTAAACTTGTTTGTTGATCAGAGTGTCTTCATTCACTGAACAATAATAATAAACTGCAAACGACTGGTGACCACGATGACGTCATGAAGCCCCTTATGGTCAACCATGTCGGTGGTCTACAGTCTCTAGCGACGCATTAGTTAGCTTAGATGTTGTCGTTACGGGGAAAAATCCAGGTCTGCTGGACTGAACTGGTGTAGCTTGTTGCTAACATTAGCAACATTGGCTCTCATGGCATGAGCCTGTGTTGTTGTTAGCGTGGTTGCTAACATTAGCAACATTGGCTCTCATGGCATGAGCCTGTGTTGTTGTTAGCGTGGTTGCTAACATTAGCAACATTGGCTCTCATGGCATGAGCCTGTGTTGTTGTTAGCGTCTTTGCTAACATTAGCAACATTAGCTCTCATGGCTGGAGCCTGTGTTGTTGTTAGCATGGTTGCTAACATTAGCAACATTAGCTCTAATGGCTGGAGCCCGTGTTGTTGTTAGCGTGGTTGCTAACATTAGCAACATTAGCTCTCATGGCTGGAGCCTGTGTTGTTGTTAGCATGGTTGCTAACATTAGCAACATTAGCTCTCATGGCTGGAGCCTGTGTTGTTGTTAGCGTGGTTGCTAACATTAGCAACATTAGCTCTCACGGCTGGAGCCTGTGTTGTTGTTAGCATGGTTGCTAACATTAGTAACATTAGCTCTCATGACTGAAGCCTGTGTTGTTGTTAGCGTGGTTGCTAACATTAGCACCATCAGCTCTCATGGCTGGAGCCTGTGTTGTTGTTAGCGTGGTTGCTAACATTAGCAACATTAGCTCTCATGGCATGAGCCTGTGTTGTTGTTAGCGTGGTTGCGAACATTAGTAACATTAGCTCTCATGACTGAAGCCTGTGTTGTTGTTAGCGTGGTTGCTAACATTAGCACCATCAGCTCTCATGGCTGGAGCCTGTGTTGTTGTTAGCATGGTTGCTAACATGAGCACCATCAGCTCTCATCGCCGGAGCCTGTGTTGTTGTTAGCATGGTTGCTAACATTAGCACCATCAGCTCTCATGGCTGGAGCCCGCGTTGTTGTTAGCGTGGTTGATAACATTAGCAACATTAGCTCTCATGGCTGGAGCCTGTGTTGTTGTTAGCGTGGTTGCTAACATTAGCAACATTAGCTCTAATGGCTGGAGCTCGTGTTGTTGTTAGCGTGGTTGCTAACATTAGCACCATCAGCTCTAATGGCTGGAGCCCGCGTTGTTGTTAGCATGGTTGCTAACATTAGCAACATTAGCTCTCATGGCTGGAGCCTGTGTTGTTGTTAGCGTGGTTGATAACATTAGCAACATTAGCTCTCATGGCTGGAGCCTGTGTTGTTGTTAGCGTGGTTGCTAACATTAGCAACATTAGCTCTCATGGCTGGAGCCTGTGTTGTTGTTAGCATGGTTGCTAACATTAGTAACATTAGCTCTCATGACTGAAGCCTGTGTTGTTGTTAGCGTGGTTGCTAACATTAGCACCATCAGCTCTCATGGCTGGAGCCTGTGTTGTTGTTAGCGTGGTTGCTAACATTAGCAACATTAGCTCTCATGGCTGGAGCCTGTGTTGTTGTTAGCATGGTTGCTAACATTAGCAACATTAGCTCTCATGGCTGGAGCCTGTGTTGTTGTTAGCATGGTTGCTAACATTAGCAACATTAGCTCTCATGGCTGGAGCCTGTGTTGTTGTTAGCATGGTTGCTAACATTAGCAACATTAGCTCTCATGACTGAAGCCTGTGTTGTTGTTAGCGTGGTTGCTAACATTAGCACCATCAGCTCTAATGGCTGGAGCCCGCGTTGTTGTTAGCATGGTTGCTAACATTAGCAACATTAGCTCTCATGACTGAAGCCTGTGTTGTTGTTAGCGTGGTTGCTAACATTAGCACCATCAGCTCTCATGGCTGGAGCCTGTGTTGTTGTTAGCATGGTTGCTAACATTAGCACCATCAGCTCTCATCGCCGGAGCCTGTGTTGTTGTTAGCATGGTTGCTAACATTAGCAACATTAGCTCTCATGGCTGGAGCCTGTGTTGTTGTTAGCATGGTTGCTAACATTAGCAACATTAGCTCTCATGGCTGGAGCCTGTGTTGTTGTTAGCGTGGTTGCTAACATTAGCAACATTAGCTCTCATGACTGAAGCCTGTGTTGTTGTTAGCGTGGTTGCTAACATTAGCACCATCAGCTCTAATGGCTGGAGCCCGCGTTGTTGTTAGCATGGTTGCTAACATTAGCAACATTAGCTCTCATGGCTGGAGCCTGTGTTGTTGTTAGCGTGGTTGATAACATTAGCAACATTAGCTCTCATGGCTGGAGCCTGTGTTGTTGTTAGCGTGGTTGCTAACATTAGCAACATTGGCTCTCATGGCATGAGCCTGTGTTGTTGTTAGCGTCTTTGCTAACATTAGCAACATTAGCTCTCATGGCTGGAGCCTGTGTTGTTGTTAGCGTGGTTGCTAACATTAGCAACATTAGCTCTAATGGCTGGAGCTCGTGTTGTTGTTAGCGTGGTTGCTAACATTAGCACCATCAGCTCTAATGGCTGGAGCCCGCGTTGTTGTTAGCATGGTTGCTAACATTAGCAACATTAGCTCTCATGGCTGGAGCCTGTGTTGTTGTTAGCGTGGTTGATAACATTAGCAACATTAGCTCTCATGGCTGGAGCCTGTGTTGTTGTTAGCATGGTTGCTAACATTAGCAACATTAGCTCTCATGGCTGGAGCCTGTGTTGTTGTTAGCGTGGTTGCTAACATTAGCAACATTAGCTCTCATGGCTGGAGCCTGTGTTGTTGTTAGCGTGGTTGCTAACATTAGCAACATTAGCTCTCATGACTGAAGCCTGTGTTGTTGTTAGCGTGGTTGCTAACATTAGCACCATCAGCTCTAATGGCTGGAGCCCGCGTTGTTGTTAGCATGGTTGCTAACATTAGCAACATTAGCTCTCATGGCATGAGCCTGTGTTGTTGTTAGCGTGGTTGATAACATTAGCAACATTAGCTCTCATGGCTGGAGCCTGTGTTGTTGTTAGCGTGGTTGCTAACATTAGCAACATTAGCTCTCATGGCTGGAGCCTGTGTTGTTGTTAGCATGGTTGCTAACATTAGCAACATTAGCTCTCATGGCTGGAGCCTGTGTTGTTGTTAGCGTAGTTGCTAACATTAGCACCATCAGCTCTCATGGCTGGAGCCTGTGTTGTTGTTAGCATGGTTGCTAACATTAGCAACATTAGCTCTCATGGCTGGAGCCTGTGTTGTTGTTAGCGTGGTTGCTAACATTAGCAACATTAGCTCTCATGGCTGGAGCCTGTGTTGTTGTTAGCATGGTTGCTAACATTAGCAACATTAGCTCTCATGGCTGGAGCCTGTGTTGTTGTTAGCGTGGTTGCTAACATTAGCAACATTAGCTCTCATGACTGAAGCCTGTGTTGTTGTTAGCGTGGTTGCTAACATTAGCACCATCAGCTCTCATGGCTGGAGCCTGTGTTGTTGTTAGCATGGTTGCTAACATTAGCACCATCAGCTCTCATCGCCGGAGCCTGTGTTGTTGTTAGCATGGTTGCTAACATTAGCAACATTAGCTCTCATGGCTGGAGCCTGTGTTGTTGTTAGCATGGTTGCTAACATTAGCAACATTAGCTCTCATGGCTGGAGCCTGTGTTGTTGTTAGCGTGGTTGCTAACATTAGCAACATTAGCTCTCATGACTGAAGCCTGTGTTGTTGTTAGCGTGGTTGCTAACATTAGCACCATCAGCTCTAATGGCTGGAGCCCGCGTTGTTGTTAGCATGGTTGCTAACATTAGCAACATTAGCTCTCATGGCTGGAGCCTGTGTTGTTGTTAGCGTGGTTGATAACATTAGCAACATTAGCTCTCATGGCATGAGCCTGTGTTGTTGTTAGCGTGGTTGCTAACATTAGCAACATTGGCTCTCATGGCATGAGCCTGTGTTGTTGTTAGCGTCTTTGCTAACATTAGCAACATTAGCTCTCATGGCTGGAGCCTGTGTTGTTGTTAGCGTGGTTGCTAACATTAGCAACATTAGCTCTAATGGCTGGAGCCTGTGTTGTTGTTAGCGTGGTTGCTAACATTAGCAACATTAGCTCTCATGGCTGGAGCCTGTGTTGTTGTTAGCGTGGTTGCTAACATTAGCAACATTAGCTCTAATGGCTGGAGCCTGTGTTGTTGTTAGCGTGGTTGCTAACATTAGCAACATTAGCTCTCATGACTGAAGCCTGTGTTGTTGTTAGCATGGTTGCTAACATTAGCAACATTAGCTCTAATGGCTGGAGCCCGTGTTGTTGTTAGCGTGGTTGCTAACATTAGCACCATCAGCTCTCATGACTGAAGCCTGTGTTGTTGTTAGCGTGGTTGCTAACATTAGCACCATCAGCTCTCATGACTGAAGCCTGTGTTGTTGTTAGCATGGTTGCTAACATTAGCAACATTAGCTCTCATGGCTGGAGCCTGTGTTGTTGTTAGCGTAGTTGCTAACATTAGCACCATCAGCTCTCATGGCTGGAGCCTGTGTTGTTGTTAGCATGGTTGCTAACATTAGCAACATTAGCTCTCATGGCTGGAGCCTGTGTTGTTGTTAGCGTGGTTGCTAACATTAGCAACATTAGCTCTCATCGCCGGAGCCTGTGTTGTTGTT
Source organism: Cheilinus undulatus (assembly GCF_018320785.1). Classification (NCBI taxonomy): domain Eukaryota; kingdom Metazoa; phylum Chordata; class Actinopteri; order Labriformes; family Labridae; genus Cheilinus; species Cheilinus undulatus. The sequence goes on from NC_054867.1 coordinate 56,961,979, forward strand.
AGCATGGTTGCTAAAATTAGCAACATTAGCTCTCATGGCTGGAGCCTGTGTTGTTGTTAGCGTGGCTGCTAACATTAGCAACATTAGCTCTCATGACTGAAGCCTGTGTTGTTGTTAGCGTGGTTGCTAACATTAGCACCATCAGCTCTAATGGCTGGAGCCCGCGTTGTTGTTAGCATGGTTGCTAACATTAGCAACATTAGCTCTCATGGCTGGAGCCTGTGTTGTTGTTAGCGTGGCTGCTAACATTAGCAACATTAGCTCTCATGACTGAAGCCCGTGTTGTTGTTAGCATGGTTGCTAACATTAGCAACAGTAGCTCTCATGGCTGGAGCCCGTGTTGTTGTTAGCATGGTTGCTAACATTAGCAACATTAGCTCTCATGACTGAAGCCTGTGTTGTTGTTAGCGTGGTTGCTAACATTAGCAACATTAGCTCTAATGGCTGGAGCCTGTGTTGTTGTTAGCGTGGTTGCTAACATTAGCAACATTAGCTCTAATGGCTGGAGCCTGTGTTGTTGTTAGCGTGGTTGCTAACATTAGCAACATTAGCTCTCATGGCTGGAGCCCGTGTTGTTGTTAGCGTGGTTGCTAACATTAGCAACATTAGCTCTAATGGCTGGAGCCCGTGTTGTTGTTAGCGTGGTTGCTAACATTAGCAACATTAGCTCTAATGGCTGGAGCCTGTGTTGTTGTTAGCGTGGTTGCTAACATTAGCAACATTAGCTCTAATGGCTGGAGCCTGTGTTGTTGTTAGCGTGGTTGCTAACATTAGCAACATTAGCTCTAATGGCTGGAGCCTGTGTTGTTGTTAGCGTGGTTGCTAACATTAGCAACATTAGCTCTCATGACTGAAGCCTGTGTTGTTGTTAGCATGGTTGCTAACATTAGCAACATTAGCTCTAATGGCTGGAGCCCGTGTTGTTGTTAGCGTGGTTGCTAACATTAGCACCATCAGCTCTCATGACTGAAGCCTGTGTTGTTGTTAGCGTGGTTGCTAACATTAGCACCATCAGCTCTCATGACTGAAGCCTGTGTTGTTGTTAGCATGGTTGCTAACATTAGCAACATTAGCTCTCATGGCTGGAGCCTGTGTTGTTGTTAGCGTAGTTGCTAACATTAGCACCATCAGCTCTCATGGCTGGAGCCTGTGTTGTTGTTAGCATGGTTGCTAACATTAGCAACATTAGCTCTCATGGCTGGAGCCTGTGTTGTTGTTAGCGTGGTTGCTAACATTAGCAACATTAGCTCTCATCGCCGGAGCCTGTGTTGTTGTTAGCATGGTTGCTAAAATTAGCAACATTAGCTCTCATGGCTGGAGCCTGTGTTGTTGTTAGCGTGGCTGCTAACATTAGCAACATTAGCTCTCATGACTGAAGCCTGTGTTGTTGTTAGCGTGGTTGCTAACATTAGCACCATCAGCTCTAATGGCTGGAGCCCGCGTTGTTGTTAGCATGGTTGCTAACATTAGCAACATTAGCTCTCATGGCTGGAGCCTGTGTTGTTGTTAGCGTGGCTGCTAACATTAGCAACATTAGCTCTCATGACTGAAGCCCGTGTTGTTGTTAGCATGGTTGCTAACATTAGCAACAGTAGCTCTCATGGCTGGAGCCCGTGTTGTTGTTAGCATGGTTGCTAACATTAGCAACATTAGCTCTCATGACTGAAGCCTGTGTTGTTGTTAGCGTGGTTGCTAACATTAGCAACATTAGCTCTAATGGCTGGAGCCCGTGTTGTTGTTAGCGTGGTTGCTAACATTAGCAACATTAGCTCTAATGGCTGGAGCCCGTGTTGTTGTTAGCGTGGTTGCTAACATTAGCAACATTAGCTCTAATGGCTGGAGCCCGTGTTGTTGTTAGCGTGGTTGCTAACATTAGCAACATTAGCTCTAATGGCTGGAGCCCGTGTTGTTGTTAGCGTGGTTGCTAACATTAGCAACATTAGCTCTAATGGCTGGAGCCTGTGTTGTTGTTAGCGTGGTTGCTAACATTAGCAACATTAGCTCTAATGGCTGGAGCCTGTGTTGTTGTTAGCGTGGTTGCTAACATTAGCAACATTAGCTCTCATGACTGAAGCCCGTGTTGTTGTTAGCGTGGTTGCTAACATTAGCAACATTAGCTCTAATGGCTGGAGCCTGTGTTGTTGTTAGCGTGGTTGCTAACATTAGCAACATTAGCTCTCATGACTGAAGCCTGTGTTGTTGTTAGCATGGTTGCTAACATTAGCAACATTAGCTCTAATGGCTGGAGCCCGTGTTGTTGTTAGCGTGGTTGCTAACATTAGCACCATCAGCTCTCATGACTGAAGCCTGTGTTGTTGTTAGCGTGGTTGCTAACATTAGCACCATCAGCTCTCATGACTGAAGCCTGTGTTGTTGTTAGCATGGTTGCTAACATTAGCAACATTAGCTCTAATGGCTGGAGCCTGTGTTGTTGTTAGCATGGTTGCTAACATTAGCACCATCAGCTCTCATGACTGAAGCCTGTGTTGTTGTTAGCATGGTTGCTAACATTAGCAACATTAGCTCTAATGGCTGGAGCCTGTGTTGTTGTTAGCGTGGTTGCTAACATTAGCACCATCAGCTCTCATGACTGAAGCCTGTGTTGTTGTTAGCGTAGTTGCTAACACTAGGTCTGGCCGTGTCTCCTGAGGCAGCTGTTGTATGACCTGTTGGTCAAAGCTAAAGCATGTTTACCTACTGAGCGTGTCCGTGGTCAGAGTGCACTTTACCTGAGCTGGGACTGGAGCTTGGCCCCTTTGGTCACAAAGTCCTCCCATGTGGGATAGCTGGCCTGCAGCAAACACAGAAAAAGAAGCATTAAACTAGAGGGAAAGTCTGATTCTCAGAGTGTTTCTCCAACACCTGAACAAAACACATCCTGTGGCCATAATCCTAAAGAGCTTATGGCCTTAATGAGAGAAACAGAGCTATTAGAGCAGCCTCAGCTTTAACTCTGCCAGGATACAGAGCTGACTGAGAGTCCTGACGGAGCAGCCATGGACACAAACGCTCCATGTCAAAGACAGACACACTACCACTCTGAAAACTGATCGATTTAAAACTTACAGAGTTCCTCGTTAGGTTCATCAGAAGCTTTCTAGACTTTTGGAGCATTAATCTGGACTTCTGAAATGTCTTTGGAAATCATGTGTTTAAAAACAGTTCTGACATTTCAACATCAGTAAAAGCTGAAATCAACCAGTGGTCAACGTTATCAGCTGAGTCTGATCAATCAATGAAGCAATCTGGGACATCCAGCTGCTAAATCAGAGGAGACACATCTCTGAGGATAACATACTCCTTTATTAGTCCCAAAAGGGGAAATTCCAAAAAATGTGTAAACGTGTGAAAAATAAATGTGCTCCTGTATCAGCCCTCCTTGTGTCCAGAGGAAGGAGGGCCTCGTGTTGTGGTCTTTAGGTGTAAATGTGCTCCTGTCCGGCAGCAGCTGATTGATTATGTAATCCCAGTCTGGTTCCTGCTGCAGGCTCTGACCTTGGCTAACATCTGAGCTCACCAGCTGCTGCTTCACTCTTCTGCTTATTCAATTAAAAAAGAGGAAGAGAGGCCGGCTGAACGGGGGCTCAGTCCAACTTTCTCCATCTTTATTTCCCTGAACTCAGTCACCCGTCCATCTTCTGTCTCTGCTGCTCCAGTGGAGGGCTGGTAATACGGATTTACCCCCTAACAGTGCCACATTAGCCTCTTAGCTCAACACCGCTAAAGCTGTTAGCCCGGTCCCTCAGGAGGGATAGGCAGGAGTGACTGGTGTATTCATGTACTGAAGAAAGGAAAGTGTTTCTGGTGCTGATGGCGGGATAAAGCTCTCTATCAGAGCTCTGTGTGGATCTATAGACTCAGCTGTAAACCAGTCCCAGGGTTCTTTCATTCAGAACCGGGATGTAAAAAGAACTGATGAGCAGAACTCGAAAGCAAACACGCAGGCCTCCAGCATGTCGATGTAAAAATACACTTACAGCTAAAAACAGACACAGTCTTTCAGGTACCAGAGCAGTGAAATGACCACCCATGTTAATCCCTATTACTACCTGAAAACCTGATGAACCAGCTCTGACTGAGCTGAAGGAAATGTCCCCTCATCAGTAAGAACCCTGTGGTTGCATAACTGCAGACACTGACAGTAGATCAGAGGCACTAGGTCACTGCTACGTTCACTATTTCCTGGTGGTTGATGCTAAAATTCATATTTTAATGTAATCTCTCCAAAGCTCATGTTACGTAAGAGGTTTTTCTCCATATTAATCTTTCAGACGATCCAAGCGTGGAAACAGTCCTGAGTCTAAATCTGCCTCAGAAATCCCATCAGTAGTTTGATTATGTTTCTGTCAGTGCTGTCTGATGAGTCCATGTCTACAGCTGTACTCATGGCCACAGGATCCAGGATCACAGACCTGGACCCTGATCTGGTTTCCATGCTGGCCATGTGAGGAAGCAGACATGGGGCAAGACTGGGAATGGACATGCTTTAGTTTGATTGTAGCTTGATGTCTGAATAGTGGAGAAATCCTGTTTGGCTGTGTGTGTGTGTGTGTGTGTGTGTGTGTGTGTGTGTGTGTGTGTGTGTGTGTTAAGTCTTAGCTTTAAGTTACTGACCACAACGACCAGCTTGTGAGCCATATCGTTTTTAAAAAGCACAAACTGTGTTTACAAGTCACTCAGGCTTTTTAGGGATGCACAGAATTGGATTTTTGTCAGTATCTGATATGCTGATATTTTCAGAATTATTTTAGCCCTTTCTGATATCGACACCAATATTTACATGTGCTTTTGAGACAACAAATTTCAGTTCTTTAGGAAGCACCTTAAGGTTTAATGGTGACCAAGGAAACCAACTTCAGTCCCTAAAAAACACTCTGAAGTTTAGAGATGAGGATAAATAAAGAAAAAGACCTGAACTGACATAGGTCTGTTGGTTCAGCCTAAAACTCCACTCATTTATCAGGATATAGGGACAAAATTTACAGTCAGATGATAAAAAACACAAGAAAAATATCACATGTAAATATGGGCAGAGATTTTGAGATCTGCTGATACCAGACTGATAATATCATGCAGACATAGTTGTTTTTTTTCTTTTTCTTCTGCAACAAACTAAAAGGTCAATGCAGAAAATATTAAAATACTTGCTAATTATTGTTTCCACCGTCAGGTTAAGGGTGCACAGGTGTTCTCCAGAAAACTTGCAGCACTAAACATTCCTTTTCTGCTTCACTGTGGATTTTGATTCCGGTCCTCTTTTGTGTTTGAAAATCCACTTCAGTTTAACACTGTGGGATTAGTTTTAAAACATGAGGACTACATGCTGAATCCCTGTAGCATGTGTAAAATCATCCAGATGACAGATTCAGAAAAAAGACTAACTCAGCAAATTAAGACTCAAAATGAAGCTCTGTGACACACAATCATACCATCACGTTACTTTTCCTGGTTTCTAATGTAAACCTGGTTTACATTTTACCTGGTGATCACGGTGTCTAGAGCATATTTTAGAAGATGGATGGACCTGGCAGACGCCATCCCCTCCCTCCGTTAAAGGACTGCTGTGTTAACGTTTCACTCATCGTTATCCTGACGGCTGATCTGGTGTGGAGGTGTGAAGAAGCTTGTTCATGTGGTAGAAGAGCAGAATAATGATGACTGTAATGATGAGAACAGGAGCAGATGTGCCTCTGCCTCACTCAGCTCCACCGCAGCGGTGTCAATGACCTCTTCCTCCTTTAGGACGCCGTTTCTTTGGGATCGGTGGAAAATTTTGCCAACTTGGTGCAGATTGTGAAAATACATCTGTTGCATCTGTTTAGAAGCCCTCAGAGCAGTTTTAGATGCCAGAGCTCTTTTCAAAAACTAAATGTGAAGTTTGGTGCTGCAGCCTTTGTATTATTTTGTGACATGTGCTGCTGTACAAAAATGACGTCTCCTATTGTCAGCAAAGGTCTTATTTTCGGGGCGCACCAGTAGTCGAGTGGTTAGGGCGTGCACCATGTACGCAGGCGGCCCGGGTTCGAATCCGGCCTGTGGCACCATCTCCTGCATGTCTCTCCCCGCTCTCTTCCCTGTTTCCGAATCTATCCACTGTTCTCCTATCTCTAATAAAGGCACAAAAAAGCCCAAAAATACATCTAAAAAAAATCTTATTTTCTCTAAAACCTTCAGATCTGTGACTCCCTAACTGAGGAACTACTACTAGCAGCCCTCTTAGTCCTGTATGACGGCAGCAGTCTGAACTTCCTGTGGTGTTTTTGTCACAGAACAGAGGTTTACTGAGTCAGTCCCTGAAGGTCGCCCTGGCCAACCATGTCAAACTAACGGTTCATTATAAGCCCTCTCTGCTGGGCTCTCGGAGGCTCCTCTTGGTCCCTCCACTTCTCGCCTCAGTCTTAAATTCTGTCAGGATTTGTTGTGTCTGCAGGAATGTGGTGCTCTCTGGCAGCCTAAATATTCCAGCAGCATTCTGCAGCAGGCGGAGCTGAGAGGGGCTATCAGGGTCTGCTGTGGCTGATGGTTTGGGTCTTGGGACCCACGAGGATCACTGGAGGTCCAAAGGTTTTCCCTGAGACAGCTGCCAAGAAAACAGCCATGTAAAGGAAGAAGAAAAGTACCACACTGACCAAGGTCTGGGGGAGCCACTGCTCTTTTTCTCTATTTTGGGGGAGGGGCTATCTCCAAACAGGAAGTCTTTTCAGTCTAACCAGCACTCAACAAGGTTTACTTCCTGAACAGTCTCCCACCATCTTCTTTCAGTGCAGCCTTATTGAGGGAGAAAAGCTGTTAAAAGGTGGCACTGTCAGCCTGCTTTAAGTTCCCGAACATCTCAGAGTAAACGTCTGTGTGAGGATATTTACTAAAGAAGCTCCTGTCAGAGGAAGCAGCCTCCACGCTCCAGCAGCACTGACACACTCAACTCTCCTCAGCTGTCCCTGAGGACATCCAGAGCTGACATCCTGTCTGCTTAGTCAGCCGCACAGACACGGTTACCTCAGTGTGAGGGTGGAGTCGCCCGCTGCAGCGGCTAATCCCGCCACCATAATCCCGACCAGCTCTACTGACCCACAGAGACCAGAGGGTTCGCGTGACATCTGAGAAAAGAATACGGATCTGCTGACCGTCTTCAGGTCCTGACTGACCACAAAGACCTGATCTAGTCACTAGACAGTGAGTCGGTCCACCCTGAGCTGCCAATGCCTCCACTGACTCAGACAGAGCAGCTAGCTGGATAGCAGCTAGCTGTTTAGAAGTAGGAGCAGGGTTAGAGGTCAGAAGACCTTCCACTGATGAATGATGGGTCAGTTTGATTTCATCCATCCTACAGTGGCGAGGGAATGCTGATACTGAACTAATAACCAGAGTAAAACCAGGTGATTGAACATTAGCTCTGAACGCAGCACAGAGGTCCATGGTCTTAAAGCGCCTGAACGCAGCACAGAGGTCTATAGTCCTAAAGCGCCTGAACGCAGCACAGAGGTCTATGGTCCTAAAGCGCCTGAACGCAGCACAGAGGTCTATAGTCCTAAAGCGCCTGAACGCAGCACAGAGGTCTAAAGTCCTAAAGCGCCTGAACGCAGCACAGAGGTCCATGGTCTTAAAGCGCCTGAACGCAGCACAGAGGTCTATAGTCCTAAAGCGCCTGAACGCAGCACAGAGGTCTATGGTCCTAAAGCGCCTGAACGCAGCACAGAGGTCTATAGTCCTAAAGCGCCTGAACGCAGCACAGAGGTCTAAAGTCCTAAAGCGCCTGAACGCAGCACAGAGGTCCATGGTCTTAAAGCGCCTGAACGCAGCACAGAGGTCTATAGTCCTAAAGCGCCTGAACGCAGCACAGAGGTCTATGGTCCTAAAGCGCCTGAACGCAGCACAGAGGTCTATAGTCCTAAAGCGCCTGAACGCAGCACAGAGGTCTAAAGTCCTAAAGCGCCTGAACGCAGCACAGAGATCTATAGTCCTAAAGCGCCTGAACGCAGCACAGAGGTCTATAGTCCTAAAGCGCCTGAACGCAGCACAGAGGTCCATGGTCCTAAAGTGCCTGAACGCAGCACAGAGGTCTATGGTCCTAAAGCGCCTGAACGCAGCACAGAGGTCTAAAGTCCTAAAGCGCCTGAACGCAGCACAGAGGTCCATGGTCCTAAAGCGCCTGAACGCAGCACAGAGGTCTATAGTCCTAAAGTGCCTGAACGCAGCACAGAGGTCCATGGTCCTAAAGTGCCTGAACGCAGCACAGAGGTCTATGGTCCTAAAGCGCCTGAACGCAGCACAGAGGTCTAAAGTCCTAAAGCGCCTGAACGCAGCACAGAGGTCCATGGTCCTAAAGCGCCTGAACGCAGCACAGAGGTCTAAAGTCCTAAAGCGCCTGAACGCAGCACAGAGGTCCATGGTCTTAAAGCGCCTGAACGCAGCACAGAGGTCTATAGTCCTAAAGTGCCTGAACGCAGCACAGAGGTCTATAGTCCTAAAGCGCCTGAACGCAGCACAGAGGTCTATAGTCCTAAAGCGCCTGAACGCAGCACAGAGGTCCATGGTCCTAAAGTGCCTGAACGCAGCACAGAGGTCTATGGTCCTAAAGCGCCTGAACGCAGCACAGAGGTCTAAAGTCCTAAAGCGCCTGAACGCAGCACAGAGGTCCATGGTCCTAAAGCGCCTGAACGCAGCACAGAGGTCTATAGTCCTAAAGTGCCTGAACGCAGCACAGAGGTCCATGGTCCTAAAGCGCCTGAACGCAGCACAGAGGTCTATAGTCCTAAAGTGCCTGAACGCAGCACAGAGGTCCATGGTCCTAAAGCGCCTGAACGCAGCACAGAGGTCCATGGTCCTAAAGCGCCTGAACGCAGCACAGAGGTCTATGGTCCTAAAGCGCCTGAACGCAGCACAGAGGTCTATGGTCCTAAAGCGCCTGAACGCAGCACAGAGGTCTATAGTCCTAAAGCGCCTGAACGCAGCACAGAGGTCTAAAGTCCTAAAGCGCCTGAACGCAGCACAGAGGTCTATAGTCCTAAAGCGCCTGAACGCAGCACAGAGGTCTATGGTCCTAAAGCGCCTGAACGCAGCACAGAGGTCCATGGTCCTAAAGTGCCTGAACGCAGCACAGAGGTCCATGGTCCTAAAGCGCCTGAACGCAGCACAGAGGTCTATAGTCCTAAAGCGCCTGAACGCAGCACAGAGGTCTATGGTCCTAAAGCGCCTGAACGCAGCACAGAGGTCTATAGTCCTAAAGCGCCTGAACGCAGCACAGAGGTCTAAAGTCCTAAAGCGCCTGAACGCAGCACAGAGGTCTATAGTCCTAAAGCGCCTGAACGCAGCACAGAGGTCTATAGTCCTAAAGCGCCTGAACGCAGCACAGAGGTCCATGGTCCTAAAGTGCCTGAACGCAGCACAGAGGTCTATGGTCCTAAAGCGCCTGAACGCAGCACAGAGGTCTAAAGTCCTAAAGCGCCTGAACGCAGCACAGAGGTCCATGGTCCTAAAGCGCCTGAACGCAGCACAGAGGTCTATAGTCCTAAAGTGCCTGAACGCAGCACAGAGGTCTATCGTCCTAAAGCGCCTGACCGCAGCACCGCGGTCTATGGTCATAAAGCGCCTGAGCACAGCAGAGGTCTAAGGTCCTAAAGCGCCTGAGCAGCACAGAGGTCCATGGTCCTAAAGCGCCTGAACGCAGCACAGAGGTCTATGGTCCTAAAGTGCCTGAACGCAGCACAGAGGTCCATGGTCCTAAAGCGCCTGAACGCAGCACAGAGGTCTATAGTCCTAAAGCGCCTGAACGCAGCACAGAGGTCCATGGTCCTAAAGCGCCTGAACGCAGCACAGAGGTCTATAGTCCTAAAGCGCCTGAACGCAGCACAGAGGTCCATGGTCCTAAAGCGCCTGAACGTAGCACAGAGGTCTATAGTCCTAAAGCGCCTGAACGCAGCACAGAGGTCTAAAGTCTTAAAGCGCCTGAACGCAGCACAGAGGTCCATGGTCCTAAAGCGCCTGAACGCAGCACAGAGGTCTAAAGTCCTAAAGCGCCTGAACGCAGCACAGAGGTCTAAAGTCTTAAAGCGCCTGAACGCAGCACAGAGGTCCATGGTCCTAAAGCGCCTGAACGCAGCACAGAGGTCTAAAGTCCTAAAGCGCCTGAACGCAGCACAGAGGTCTAAAGTCTTAAAGCGCCTGAACGCAGCACAGAGGTCCATGGTCTTAAAGCGCCTGAACACAGCACAGAGGTCCATGGTCTTAAAGCGCCTGAACGCAGCAGAGGTCCATTGTCTTAAAGCGCCTGAACGCAGCACAGAGGTCCATGGTCTTAAAGCGCCTGAACGCAGCACAGAGGTCCATGGTCTTAAAGCGCCTGAACGCAGCACAGAGGTCCATGGTCCTAAAGCGCCTGAACGCAGCACAGAGGTCCATGGTCTTAAAGCGCCTGAACGCAGCACAGAGGTCCATGGTCCTAAAGCGCCTGAACGCAGCACAGAGGTCCATGGTCCTAAAGCGCCTGAACGCAGCACAGAGGTCCATGGTCCTAAAGCGCCTGAACGCAGCACAGAGGTCCATGGTCCTAAAGCGCCTGAACGCAGCACAGAGGTCCATGGTCCTAAAGCGCCTGAACGCAGCACAGAGGTCCATGGTCTTAAAGCGCCTGAACGCAGCACAGAGGTCCATGGTCCTAAAGCGCCTGAACGCAGCACAGAGGTCCATGGTCTTAAAGCGCCTGAACGCAGCACAGAGGTCCATGGTCTTAAAGCGCCTGAACGCAGCACAGAGGTCCATGGTCCTAAAGCGCCTGAACGCAGCACAGAGGTCCATGGTCCTAAAGCACCTGAACACAGCACAGAGGTCCATGGTCTTAAAGCACCTGAACGCAGCACAGAGGCGTGGCTGCTTGTTCTGGTACCTCTATTCTTTGTGGTGTTATTTCAGAAGCTTCATTATTCAGTGTAACATGTACAGAGGAAGGAGGAAGAAGGATGACAGCAGCTGTTGCACGTTCCTCATCTTACACATAATCAGCAAACGTTGGATTGGTGTGGATTTCCACTAAAAGAGAAAAGAGCTCAGAAATTTTTCACTAGAAGATTCACACATTCCTGTGAACCGGTTTGGAGTTGAATCCTGAAAACATGAGGAGACTGGAGGCTGAAATGTTCGTCTCTGTTATGTACAGAAGCTAATGTGGACAGATTGTTCAGAGAAAGATTGCAGCTCTAAAATTCATGCGATCTGGGTCGAACATGTTCCAGCCAGTCCCAGTCTTTCATTGGATCTTGGCTCACTGGATCAACCAAATGGTTTGTTTCAGCAGCCAAGCTGCACGGAGCTATTTTTAGATGTTTGAGATGTGTGTGAGCACGTGTGTTAGCTCCTCTGCTACAGTCAGTTAACTATGACGGTGCATAAATCTGCAGGAGCTTTAAAGTTGAGTCATTACTGCAGAAATCAGCAGCAGAGAGAACATTCAGCTGCTTCCATGTTTGCTTCCTTTTTAAAGTCTAAACATGTCCTCATCCTTCACTAAACCACTGCTGAAAAACACACGTAATCTTCCTTTAGCTGGTCAGAGGGAGGCCTTTTTGCTTTACTGGAATATTGACGACTGTCTGATCATAAATCAGTGAGTCACAGAGAGGAGAAGGTATTTGTAAAGAATGTGATGGTGTAAATTCCTCTGAAACCAGTTTGAGAGGGAAAGCTGATGGCTGATAAGCAGAGCTTTCACTTCTTTAAAGCCTAACCTTTATAAAAACAGACCATGTTCAGGTTTAAGGCTGTTTCATACAGATGCTTCCAGCTTTTCTACTGTCTAGCATAAACCAGGCCAACACCTAGAGCTGATACCAGAACATACACACCATTATACCATGACAGAACCCTGCCCATACCGTTGGTCATGTGAAAGAAGGAGCCTGTTCTTCTGATCTCACGGTAAAAATGAATCATTGTAGATGTTTTTCATTGCTCCGGTTTTTCTGCATTGATGAAACCTTAAAGCCACAGATCATCAAGTATGGTCTATGATTGGTCCAAACATGTCACATACATGTTTAAACTATGTTTGTACTGAATACAAACACATATGATCCTAACAAGTATGTGCATCACTACAGATGTGACAGAAACTTCATGGGACATTTAAAGTACGCATCTTCTATGGTGCAGTCAAAAAAGAGCCACTAGGGGGCAGCAGACTCTGACCTGTATGAAAAAGCAGCGCTTCAAGTCCAAACTAAGGGCCACTAGCCTACCAGCTGCCTGCTCCACTGACAGCAGAGATACTGGATCATTTTGGGGTTCTTCTACCAGGACAAAGCCGGGAACCGAGGTAAAACACTGCAGTAACACAACCAGCCATGATCTACACATGACACCAGGCTAACCAGCACCTAGGCTCACTACCTGGACCAGAGGACCCCATCAAATTCAGAACTGAGTTCAGATGTTAACCAAACATTTCTCTCCATTGTAGACAGACTGCTACATCACTACGCAAGGGTTGAAGTTTAGAAAGTCAAACACTATTGTGTGGTTGACTTTATTAACAGCTCAGTGATTGTCTATAGAATCATTTCATTTACTTACTGGAGGATCTGACATCAAATAATTTTAAATGTAGGATCCCTTTGCAGTTGTCCTCTACACCGCGTTATCATGAAAATGAGATTTTTCTCTGATTTTCATAAATAGTCCATGCAAGAGACAGTCAGGATCATTTTCAGTCATCAATTGTTAGAGCATAATTCAGATTTTATGGAACAAACCTCCCAATGAGATATATATAAATTATATATATATTAGGGATGCATGATAGTTATCAGTACCGATAAATTATCAGTCGATACTGCACATTTTACGTATTTTTATTATCCTGATAATAAAATATTAACTGATAAAACCCACCAATAATTAAGGCGTTTGTTCTCTTTCTCATGAGACTACACATTCCGCAACAGTAGGTGGCGCCGCAGAACGAGACCCGCTGTTAACCACCAGAGAAGAAGAGAAGCGGCCTCAGTGCTAAGAGCTAACAACATGGTAAAGTAATTCAGTATTTACTGGGAGGATAACACAACAGCGTGTGTAGAATTTGCCCTGCAAAGGTCCTGAAGAGTGGAAAGAGGTCTTCGACTGGTCTTTAAAGTCACTTGAGGTCATCATCCTAACGGCGGTAAAACGTTAGCCGCGGGCATTAGGACAAGCCAAAGGCTAATACCAGGCAGAGCGCTGAATCAGCAGGCATTAGAAACTGCAGCTTGCCAGAGCCAAAAGGTGCAACGTTATAATAACTAAATCAGTCTGACAGTCTCCTGATCCAGCGCTGCTCTCATAGACCTGTCCCTGCTCTGATGATCTGGTTTCATCCAGTCTGATCCACATCAGGAACAGAAGTTTAGCCACAGACCACGGTGGACTTTACAGTCTCACCTCTCTCTGATGTGACTAATGTCAGTTATATTTTTAATCTTTATGTCAAACATCAGCTCCTTATTTCTGACTCATGCAAACATCTCCTTTGTTAATGCTGACAGCCTGTTATCATCTGGTTTCATGTCTGATCTGACATGAATCAGCTGAATTCTTCTTTACTTTAGTCAAATGTCAGGTTTGACCACATGTCAGGATACTAACATTCATTTCATGGTAAAAGGGGAAAACCTGTCAGTTGTGTGTGCTGTACTTGGTTCACCAATGTTTAAAACAACTTAACTATAATAGCAGTCATAAAGTCAGAATAGTTCTTTGTTTTTAAAAAACACCAGTGATATTAGTATTAGTTATAAACATCTTTTCTCACCACATATTAACTCCTTCTTTATTTAACCAGATAAAAAACCCATTGAGATCGAAATCTCTTTCACAAGGGTGACCTGGCCAAGAGCTCAGCAGCACACGTCATAATAAATAATACATATTCAAGAGACAGATAATACACAATAAGTTAACACAACAAGAATAAGAATTGGAGCTACATCACATTTTAAAGTGCGGGAATAGTGCTCACAGTAACAATTTAGAAACACAAGCACTGTTCCATGGGCTCGTGTTGTCTATCATTTAAGATAGAGCGAAAGTTTTCCAGTCAGATGAACATGATCTTACCCCAAGATGTGCAGAAATACAACAAATAAACTTCTTTTGTTAAATCAACAGTTAAAAAAAATGATCAGTTATTATCGGTTATTTGATTTGATAATACTTTACTGTCTGATGCAAGATCTGAAAATTGTTTTGCATTAAAACAGCAGCTCCATCAATTCAAGGGACAATATACACATACACATAACATTCAACAAGGACGAGTAACAAAAAAACGTCCACTCCATCAGTTCAAATAAATATTTATCGTGCATCACTGCTATATATATATATAAATGCACTATTCCACATGGTTCTGGCAGCAGAGATCCTTGTTCTTTCCCAGACTGCTGAAACCTGCAGCCTGCTTAATAATGTGGAGCGTCCTTCTTCAGTGGTTCTCCTTTAATTGGGCTCACCTGGTAAACTGATGATCACAGGTGTCTGAGAATGATGTCAGTGATCCACAGAGCCCTGAGATCCATGAGTTTGACTGAAAAACTACAAAAATGAATGTTCATGACACTAAAATCAAATCTGCATGATAATGTGGAACACTGTGTAGAGGAAAGAACAGCTGCTGCAGTGAATTCTGGGTAAGACATTTTTTTAAAAACTAAAGACAGAGTACTTAGAGGAGGGCAAAATGAAAATAAAAATCTAAATAGATGTCTACTTACTGTTTGTCAAACATGACCTGTCCCAGTTTTGTTCCCAGATTACTGTCCTAGTGTGTGAGCAGTTATGTAATCACAGATTCATAGAGCAGCGCTGGTCTGCTCACACTGACACAGGAATCTGTCCTGCTGCAGACTAACACACCAATATCACTGCTAACCAGCACTGGCTCCATCACCTGTTATCAGCACCTGACCTAGAGAGACTCTGACATCACTGCTGCAGGAGGCGGGGTCAGCGGGGTCAGCGGTCACCAAAGGGCTGAATAAAGAAATGCCGTGTTTGGCCATGCCTCAGACCTGAAGTCTCCACAGAGAGCAGACGGGGGGCAGAGGTCGTTCAAACATCAGACTGATGCTTTGTTCACGTGTGTTTGAGCTACTCTGCTTCAGACGGAGGGGAAAGTAGAGAGGCAGGGTGTGTCAACATCAGGTTAATGGTTTGTTCAGTCCACTGCCCGAGCCTTTCTTTTTGAAACAATGAAGTTTTTATGATCAGAGACACACAGGGATAAGAGAGGATTACGTAACTCTTTATCTTTCTGTCTTTCATATTAGAGCAGGCCCATCTTCTCTGAAGAACATCTCCTTTCTCTCTCTGCTATCACTAGACGGCTTAAAGTCACATCTTCACAGCGCTGACGGCCAACAGGCTGAAACTAAATCTGTCTTTCTCACGATGAGCATTTAACCCTCTGACCTAAACCAGGAGGAACTATCAGCTGGTAAAACTAGAATACTTTCCAACATCACATGAGCTAAACCAGTCTGAGCCATTTCAACAGGATCAGAAAGTTCCCCAGCTCTTCTGATGAGACACGTGTGTAGGACAGGACTAGGCCTAGTAGCTCCAGAGTTCAGCTTCTGCATGCTACACAGCATAAATACTCTGGTGATGGTCCTGTGAAAACTCCACAGGAGTTCACAGGAGGGACATAAAACAGACATTATTCTGTTAGACATTTCTATGGATCAAAACTAGGGATGGATACTGTCCTCTCTCCCAGTGGCAGGAATTTCTCTATTTTTCAAACACTGGAGCGTAGCGGCGCTGCCATCAGGTCTAGTAGCTCCTGTAATGTGGCGGTACAGTCACATCATTTAAATCAAATCACTTAGAGCAGTGGTTCCCAGCCTGGGGTCTGGGACCCCCGTGGGGGGGGGGGGGGGGCTTTGTCTGCTCTGAGGTTGTCAAAATAAGTAAAATTATGATAAAGCTCTTAAAAAAACTGTTAACACAATGGTCTTTAGGTAAGAAAAAAGCCTGTGAAGAGCCACTTCCTCAGCATTTTATCAAAAGAAAAAAAAAACTAATGGATGTTGATTTTTGGCAACAATATAATTTCTTTGTTAGGGTCTCGGGGTGTTAGCTTGTCTTTGAAACGAGTAGGCGGGGCTCCAAGTGAAAATGGTCAGGAACCACTGAGTGCCCCCAGACTTTACAGACCTGGGTTTCCTCAGGGGGATCACCCACCCAGGAACTAGAACTGTCCCTTCTTAGCCTCCAAGATGAGACCAGGCATGTTCAGGGTGGTCATCAAACTGACGTACGTAGCATTTCCAACAGCGTGGTTAAAGCCTTTACATGGTGGATGGTCAGTTTATGCTCCTTTAGCCTCTGAAATCAGTGTCAAACCTGCAGCTCTTTCCTCACAAACATGTACACACATCCTGAAAACCCTGCAGAGATGCTGAGGAGTAAATCCACTCAGATTTTACAGCTGAATCTTTATGTTTCTGTCTTTGTAGCAGCTCCAGATAACATCATGTTTGCACCACACTACCAGAGCCGTGTCCATCTGATCAGCATCGGAACACCGCGGGCACATCCCTCAAACTAAAATAAATCCACTATTTCTCTTCTGTTATTGGAGGATCAAGTCTGCATACATGGGGTTCAGCTAAACCCCACCAGGCCAGCAGTAACTCAGGTAAATGTTCTTTTCTATACTGATGATGGTTAAAATGACAGACTGGACTTTTTAAAGCAGGTGGTGATGAAGAAGAGTAAAAACCTTCATTTTTGCTTCAGTGCTGAATACTGTTATGTATGAAACAATGAATGTTCAGTTATGAGCCATCGTACTGATGAAGACGGTCTTCATCGATGAATAATGTCAGTGAGACCCAGGGTGAGATAGGAGCGGGCTGCTGAGTGCTGACGTAGAGTCGATGTTCAGTAAATGATCTAAAGTTAAACACAGCTCAGTTTGCATCTTTAGATGACCTGCAGGGAGAGAGGAAAGCACCAGTGAATGCATCCTGAACATATTTCTACTGTTTTAGTCTGAATATTTCAGGACTGAGTCCAGCTGTCTCTAGGCAGCAGTATTAGAGTTTCTGCCCCGTCTTCCTCCTCTCTATCATCTGTTAGCTGTGGATTCCTGTCGGTGTAGATAAGAGGAAGCACATTCAGCTGATCTCCATGTGACTTTTGTTTATTTCTGCTTCTTTGCATACTATTTGTGTATCTCTCCCGCTCTGGCTGCATCTCTTCCTGATTCTTTTCTGTCACACATCAGCAGAGCTTCAAACTTAAACCTGGATAAAAATAAAGTTGTGTCGTGATGTTCCTCACGTGTCTGTGTTTGAGTCCACACCCTCTATTATGCCGCAGTCATCCGCACCGCCTCATCACCTCTGCCTCTACCTGTCCACTCACGTTCATCCAGCCCTCCGCCTCCAAACTTTCCACGCACACTTCCAAGTCTCTCTGCATCTCTGTCCATCTGCCCATCTGTACTCCACTGACACCTGCAACTCCCTTTTACTCTTTTTCAATGATAAAATCCACAAAATCCACCAGCACCTAGACTCTAATCCATCACCTCTCTCCTCTGAAATTCCCCCGCACTCTGTCACTCTCCACCTTCCAACTTCCTGCCCCTTCTGACATCTCAGCCCTCATCCATAAATCCAAGCCCTCCACATGTCAGCTTGATCCCCTCCCCACTGCTTTGGTCAAATCCTGCCTCCCCTCTCTGCTCCCCCTCATATCTGCCATCATCCACTCCTCACTCACCACTGGAATTGTTCCCTCCCCCTTCAAAACTACTTCTGTCACCCCTATTCTAAAAAACCTGGCTCAGATCCTAACAACTTCAATAACCTCTGCCCCATTTCAAATTTACCCATCATCTCCAAAATTCTTGAAAAAATAGTCGCCACTCAACTCCACTCCCATCTAACTCATAATTCCCTCTACGAACAATTCCAGCCCGGTTTCCGCCCCCGCCATAGTACAGAAACAGCCCTCATAAAAATCACCAATGACCTCTTCATAGCAGCTGACTCTGGTTTGCTCTCCATCCTCATCCTCCTCGATCTGAGTGCGGCCTTCGACACTATTTCTCCCGCCATCCTCCTCAATATACTATCCTCCATCGGCATCACTTCCACCCCCCTTCACTGGTTTCACTCCTACCTCTCAGGTCGCACTCAGTTCATCCGTCTCAAATCATTCACATCCCAGCCCTCCCCCGTCACTTCAGGTGTGCCCCAGGGCTCTGTCCTGGGGCCCCTTCTTTTCATCATTTACCTCTTTCCCCTTGGCAATATCTTCAGAAAATTCACCATTCACTTCCACTGCTTTGCGGATGACACCCAGCTCTACCTCTCCAGTAAACCCAACTTCTCACTTCCACCCCCCTCCCTCACCAACTGCCTCTCTGAAATTAAATCCTGGTTCACATCAAACTTCCTCAAATTAAACAGTGATAAAACAGAAATCCTCCTCGTAGGCACAAAATCCATTTCATCCAAAACTGACAGTCTCTCCCTCACTATTGACAGCTCCTCAGTCTCCTCCTCAGTCTCCTCCTCCCCTCAGGTTAAGAGTCTGGATGTCATCCTCGACAGCTCTCTATCTTTCCAAGCTCACATCAATAATATCACCCGGTCTGCATATTTCCATCTACGCAACATTAACCGCCTCCACCCCTCCCTCACCCCCCATACCACTGCTATTCTTGTCCACAGCCTCGTTACCTCCCGTATTGATTACTGTAATTCCCTCCTTTTTGGTCTCCCTCACAAGTCTCTCCATAAACTCCAACTGGTCCAGAACTCAGCTGCTCGCATCATCACCAAAACTCCCTCATTTCACCACATCACCCCCGTCCTACAGCAGCTCCACTGGTTCATGGTTAAATTCAGGGTAGAATTCAAAATCCTCCTGTATGCATTCAAGGCCATCCACAATCTCGCCCCCCCTTATCTCTCTGATCTCCTCCACATAGCCCCCTCCTCCCGCTCCCTCAGATCCTCCTCCTCCATCCACCTCACCGTGCCCTCTGCCGTCTGAGCACTAGAGCTTTCAGCTGCTCTGCTCCCCAACTTTGGTACTCACTTCCACCAGACATCCAAAACATTGACTCTCTCCCTCTCTTCAAATCAAGACTCAAAACCCACCTGTTCAGATTAGCCTACTCTTTGTAATTACTTTGTCCTATTTTATATTGTGTTTGCTTTTATCTATTGTTTTTATTTTATTCATTTTTATCTGTAAAGTGACCTTGAGTGTTCAGAAAGGTGCTTATAAATAAAATATATTATTATTATTATTATCTCAGCTACCAGCACCATCCTCCACAGGCAGTCAACTCTCCAGCGTCAGACTGGATTTGTCCCATCTAAAGGTAACATTAGACACGTTTAGAGGAGTAGTCCTCCTTAACTGAATCTGAAGAGCACTAAGGATGACTTCTGTAGTATCCCATCATTCACAGGGAGCCAGCACTAGGCAGACTGTGCTCTCCATAGAAATGTCCCTACAGGGCTTCCTTAGATGGACCTTTCCTGTCCTACATGTTCTTATAAAGATGTTGGATGGTGAAAACAGATCTACTACAGCTAGTGAAAGTGTTGGAGCTGTTTGCTAGGAGACTTAGCTCCGCCCCTGCCTTTTTCTACCATAGACTGAACCAAACATGGATGCTCTGCAGGTCTCAGTCACGTTACCCATCAAGCCTGAGCTCAGAGAAACCAACAGAGCCAATAAATCTTCACCACATCTTTGCTAACACATGCATTAATACAGATACCACAGGACTAATGCAGCCAAAACAGTTTCTGATAAAACCAACAGCCATAAAATACAGATCACCTTTATTTAATTCTCAACACAGAGTAACAAAGAGCTTCACAGCATCAAAATAGGAAACAATAAGTTCAGAAGAAATCAATAAAACTGCAAAAACCATCAACAGTCAAGGAAATATGAGCAAGAATAAACTATAAATATAAAACTCACAGCCAGTTAAAACAATCATAAAACAAGATTAACATGACTCAGGTCAAACCATTGAGACTCAGATCAATGAGAATAGTGGGCAGCAGTAGAAGCTGATGCAGAACACCACTCTGATCCAAACAAACAAGCATGGGTCATCATCTCTTTAAAGATTCCAGGAGAAATCTGCGCCTGTTCCAACACCAGTAGTGTACCATCCTGCCAGCATCCTGCCAGCATCCTACCAGCATCCTACCAGCATCCTACGAGCAACATACCAGCATCCTACCAGCATCCTACGAGCAACATACCAGCATCCTACCAGCATCCTACGAGCAACATACCAGCATCCTACCAGCATCCTACCAACCTCCTACCAGCATCCTACCAGCATCCTAACAGCATCCTACGAGCAACATACCAGCATCCTAACAGCATCCTACGAGCAACATACCAGCATCCTACCAGCATCCTACCAACCTCCTACCAGCATCCTACCAGCATCCTAACAGCATCCTACGAGCAACATACCAGCATCCTAACAGCATCCTACGAGCAACATACCAGCATCCTACCAGCATCCTAACAGCATCCTACGAGCAACATACCAGCATCCTAACAGCATCCTGCCAGCATCCTACCAGCATCCGACGAGCAACATACCAGCATCCTACCAGCATCCTGCCAGCATCCTGCCAGCATCCTGCCAGCATCCTACCAGCCTCCTACCAGCATCATACCAGCATCCTACCAGCGTCCTACCAGCATTCTTCCAGCATCCTACCAGCACCCTACCAGCATCCTACCAGCATCCTACCAACCTCCTACCAGCATCCTACCAGCATCCTAACAGCATCCTACGAGCAACATACCAGCATCCTAACAGCATCCTACGAGCAACATACCAGCATCATACCAGCATCATACCAGCATCAAACCAGCATCATACCAGCATCAAACCAGCATCAAACCAGCATCATACAAGCATCCTACCAACATCCTACCAGAATCATACCAGCATCAATTCAGCATCATACCAGCATCCTGCCAGCATCCTACCAGCATCCTACCAGCCTCCTACCAGCATCATACCAGCATCCTACCAGCGTCCTACCAGCATTCTTCCAGCATCCTACCAGCATCCTACCAGCATCCTACCAGCGTCATACCAGCATCCTGCCAGCACCATACCAGCATCTTACCAGCATCCTACCAGCATCCTACCAGCATCATACCAGCATCCTACCAGCATCCTACCAACATCCTACCAGCATCATACCAGCATCATACCAGCATCCTACCAATATCCTGCCAGCATCCTGCCAGCATCCTACCAGCACCATACAAGCACCATACCAGCATCATACCAGCATCAAACCAGCATCCTACCAGCATCCTGCCAGCATCATACCAGCATCCTACCAACATCCTACCAGAATCATACCAGCATTAATACAGCACCATTACAGCATCATACCAGCATCCTACCAATATCCTACCAGAATCATACCAGCATTAATACAGCACCATACCAGCATCATACCAGCATCAAACCAGCATCATACCAGCATCAAACCAGCATCAAACCAGCATCATACCAGCATCATACCAGCATCAAACCAGCATCATACCAGCATCAAACCAGCATCAAACCAGCATCATACAAGCATCCTACCAACATCCTACCAGAATCATACCAGCATCAATTCAGCATCATACCAGCATCCTGCCAGCATCCTACCAGCATGTTATTAGCATCAAACCAGCATCATACCAGCATCATACCAGCATCAAACCAGCATCAAACCAGCATCAAACCAGCATCATACCAGCATCCTACCAGAATCATACCAGCATCAAACCAGCATCAAACCAGCATCAAACCAGCATCATACCAGCATCCTACCAGAATCATACCAGCATCCTGCCAGCATCCTACCAGCATGTTATTAGCATCAAACCAGCATCATACCAGCATCATACCAGCATCAAACCAGCATCAAACCAGCATCAAACCAGCATCATACCAGCATCCTACCAGAATCATACCAGCATCAAACCAGCATCAAACCAGCATCAAACCAGCATCATACCAGCATCCTACCAGAATCATACCAGCATCAATGCAGCATCTTACCAGCATCCTGCCAGCATTCTACAGCATCATACCAGAATCATACCAGCACCATACCAGCATCATACCAGCATCAAACCAGCATCATACCAGCATCCTACCAGCATCATACCAGAATCATACCAGCATCATACCAGCATCCTACCAGAATCATACCAGCATCAAACCAGCATCCTACCAGCATCCTACGAGCAACATACCAGCATCCTACCAGCACCATACCAGCATCATACCAGCATCATTCCAGCATCCAACCAGCATCCTACCAGCATCATACCAGCATCAATACAGCATCATTACAGCATCATACCAGCATCCTACCAATATCCTGCCAGCATCTTACCAGCATCCTACCAACACCATTCAAGCACCATACCAGCATCAAACCAGCATCATACCAGCATCATACCAGCATCAAATCAGCATCATACCAGCATCCTACCAGCATCATACCAGCATCCTACCAGCACCATACCAGCATCATACCAGCATCCTGCCAGCATCCTACCAGCATGTTATTAGCATCATACCAGCATCTTACCAGCATCCTGCCAGCATCCTACAGCATCATACCAGAATCATACCAGCACCATACCAGCATCCTACCAGCATCATACCAGCATCCTACAAGAATCATACCAGCATCATACCAGAATCATACCAGCATCATTACAGCATCATACCAGCATCATACCAGCATCATACTAGCATCCTCCCAGCATCCTACCAGAATTATACCAGAATCATACCAGCATCATTACAGCATCATACCAGCATCCTACCAGAATCATACCAGCCCCCTACCAGCATCATACCAGAATCAAACCAGCATTATACCAGCATCATACCAGCATCCTACCAGCATCATACCAGCATCATACTAGCATCATACCAGCATCATACCAGCATCATACCAGCATCCAGCAGGCATCCTGCCAGCATCATATCAGCATCCTACCAGCATCATACCAGCATCCTGCCAGCATCATACCAGCATCATACCAGCATCATACCAGCATCCTGCCAGCATCATACCAGCATCATACCAGCATCATACCAGCATCCTGCCAGCATCATACCAGCATCCTACCTGCATCATACCAGAATCATACCAGCATCCTACTAGCATCCTACCAGCATCATACCAGCATCATACCAGCATCCTAACAGCATCATACCAGCATCCTACCAGCATCCCACCAGCATCCCACCAGTATCCTACCAACATCCTACCAGCATCCTACCAGAATCCTGCCAGCATCCTGCCAGCATCCTACCAGCATCCTACCAGCATCATACCAGCGTCCTGCCAGAATCATACCAGCATCATACCAGCATCCTACCAGCATCATACCAGCATCCCACCAGCATCCTGCCAGCATCCTACCAGCATCCTACCAACATCCTACCAGCATCCTACCAGAATCCTGCCAGCATCCTGCCAGCATCCTACCAGCATCCTACCAGCATCCTGCCAGCATCCTGCCAGCATCCTGCCAGCATCATACCAGTATCCTGCCAGAATCATACCAGCATCCTACCAGCATCATACCAGCATCATACCAGCATCCTGCCAGCATCATACCAGCATCCTGCCTACAAGCTGTGCAGTAGGGCTGACACCTGATTTGACCAAGATTCCTATTCGTCTTGCGTGTGCATGTGAAACAGTGGAGAGATGGTTTTGTGGTCTTTTTTCTTATACGAGCTTTGACAGTGTTGGACAGACACACAGAAGAGGGTGTGTGTTAATGTGTGTGTGTTGGTGAGCGAGTGTGTGTTTCTGCTGTCAGACTAACAGGGACTGTTTAATTGGTTCTAGCTTAACCTTGGTTTCTGGAGCTAACTGGACTCTGGTGCTCAGAGTTTGTCTTGCTTAGTTTTCTGCTGCTTTCCTGAGTGTGGAGTATTGTGTGTGTGTGTGTGTGTGTGTGTGTGTGTGTGTGTGTGTGTGTGTGGGGGTGTGTGTGTGCGTGCGCGTGTGTGTGTGGGTGTGTGTGTGTGTGGGTGTGTGTCTGACAGAAGGACAGTCTCTCTATGAATGTGGAGTAATGTGTGTGTGTGTCCGGTTGAAGTGTTTGCTGCTGAGGATTGCAACAGAAGTGTGCTCATTCAGTGTGAGCCCACGCCCTGCTCCACCTGAGGCTGCTGTTTTCCTGTCAGTACTGACACTTCTCTGGAATCATCCACTCTAAAATACACAAGAACACATCGATACACTAATCAGGAAGTATCAATTATCCAATCAGTCATGTGACTGAGCCTGGACGCCGTCACATTAGGGCTTATAGGGGTGAGTTTCTCTGTGCACGTATTTCATTTAATCGTGGACTCAACAGCACGTTAGATCCTGTATTCCCCTCCACACAGTCACAAACAGCCAGTGTCTCACACACACACACACACACTCGGCCCTGTTTCTAAACAGCAGTGTGCAGCTAGAGCCATGTTTACTATGCCTGTATGTGTGTTCGTCTGTGTGGAAATTGAAAACGGCTGTAACTGGCTGTTGAAAGCTCTTTGCTATTCTACACACACTCACGCTGCTGCCAGCACATTCTCAGTTCACCTTCAGTACACAGAGCAGGACGAGGAACACGTGCAGCAAACACACACACCTTCACACACTCCAGAGAAGGAGGGCCACGACTGTTTGAGTGGAATGTTCCTTTAAAAAGGTCCTGATAAGGAGAATAAACTCATTTCAAAGACATCTAATGTCTCTGAGCTGAAAACGCCACTAGGAGTCAGTGGAGAGGGAGAGGAGCATGTGCAGATGGAGGGAGAGGAGCATGTGCAGATGGAGGGAGAGGAGCATGTGCAGATGGAGGGAGAGGAGCATATGCAGATGGAGGGGTGACAAAGGCAGAGATGGAGGAGTGTGGGAGGTCGATGGTTCATAATGTCATCCTGATATAGCTCAGACAGAAATCAATAAGCTGTCTGCAGCTCTCAGATAGAACTTGAAGGTTCTGTGACACTGCTGCAGGTCGCCGCTTCCTCTGAGCACCCTAATGCCAACAAACAGGAAGTGGAGATTTTTCTGATCAGCAGCTATCAGGAGATGTTTACAGGCATGCTCAAATAAAAAATATTCAAACATGACTATGGGCCATGAGTCCATGCTGGTCATTTTCCTGGGACGTCCCACTCAGGATAGGACACTCAGTGATGTCACCATGTGTTGTATTTGAGGTTGTCTGTCAGCTCATAGACTGTGGAGAGAATCTGACCAACCCTGTGTGATGTCAGCTGTCTGCTTACCATAAATGGACTCAAACAGCTCCTGAAGCCAATCACAGAGGCTTCCATATTGAAATCGCATCTCGACCAAACTTTGGATCAACCTAACGGCCCACCCACTAAGTGCCACTTCCTGTCGGAAGCTAGCTAGCATTCTGGTTGACAGAAACGGAGCCTCTGCCTGTCGAGCTATCTGTCGATCAAATGAGATGAGCCAATCAGTGCACAGTGAGGTTTTTTTCCTAAATATAAACTAAACCATTGTACTCTAACCCCCCCCCCCCCCCCCCCCACCACACACACACAGTTTAGAAATATTATTTTTTGTACCACGATCGTTTGGATTATATTTAGGATGAAAGCTGATTGGCCCATGTCATTTGATTGACAGATAGCTCGGCAGGCAGAGGCTCCGTTTCTGTCAACCGGAGAGTTATTTTTTTCCACTTTTCTGCCACTTTGTGATCTGTTTTGACACCTTTTTTACACCTTCAACACATCTATGTGACCCTTTTGCCAACTGTTGCCCACTTTTGCCTGTTTGACATTTCTTTGCCCAATTTTGCCATTTTTTTAATCACTTTTAACCCATTTTTACCACTTTTTTTTACACCAATTATTTATATAGCACCTTTCAAACAAATTCCAGCTCAAAGTGCTTTCTAGGATTGTACAAAAGTGATGACAAAAAGGTAAAATGGTTAAAAAAAAAAAGGTTTAGAGACTAATGCACACAAAATTAGTTCACTAAAGTTGTTAAAAAGATGAATAATAAGAAAAGAGAGAGATAAAAGACAAAGCAGAAGAGGGAAGCATTTATAAAATAAGAAACTTTAAAATTAGCATAAAAAACAGTAAAAGTAATAATGAACAATGGTAAAAGATTTAACATTCCAAATAATCCAAAGCCTGTAATACTGGACATAGAAACACAGATGATCATAACTAGAGTTAAATAAAAACCAAAAACACAAAAATTTAGATTTAAAATTTTCTATAAAACATAGAACAAAACAGAACAATGGTTGAGATAATCTGTAAAGTACTATATAAAAGCCAGACTGAATAAATGGGTTTTCAGCTTGTGCTTAAAAGTCTCCACAGTCTCAGCTCCTCCCAGGCTGTTCGTCCACCGTACTTTTTAGTTCTGCTCTGTGGAACAGCCAAAAGAGAAGTAACAGAGGATCTGAGGGTCCGTCCAGGTTCATAAACTAAAACCATCTCTGACAGGCAGTCTGGGGCGAGGCCATGTAGAGCTTTATAAACTAATAGAAGAATTTTAAAACCATTACAGAAATTAACAGGCAACCAGTGCAAGGACTTTAAAATAGGAGTAATAATTAACCCTAATGGGTCACCTGTAACTCATTTTGCCACTGTTTTAACACTCTCAACAAGTTTTTGCTCATTTCAACCTCGTTTGGCCACTTTTTACCAATTTTCTCCTATTTCTGACTTTGTTTTGCCACTTTATGCCCAATTTTGCCATGTTATTTCATCACTTTTAACCCATTTTTGCCACCTTTTGCCATCTCCGTGATCCCCAGTTGGCTGGGCCCCAGAAAGCTCTCCCCTTTACCCCCCTCATAGCCCACCTCGACTGTTAACATTATTTATGGAGTCTGTCTTCTATCCATGTAAATATGGTGTGCTTTGAGATTCTGGCCTGACCTCAGGTGTGCCATGGGTGAAAAAGTTTGAAAACCACGGCACTAAACTATGATATGAGATTATATCTGAACTATTACTCCACAGTGGCTTCACTCTAACTAAAGATGGCAGAAATCCTCCACCTTTACTGACAGCTCACGTCCCGCCACATAAATGTGAACCTTTAGCTGTAACTGGCTCTCTGATTGGGCGTGTCTAGACCGTGTCTTTGAACACAGCTCAGTCTGTGTTTAAAGTATTAGTGTGGATATGTTTGTGAAATAACAGTAGGAGCAGCTTTAGGAGACAACAGAAGAAGATGTTTCATCTGAGAGCAGCCCTGTGCCTTCATGTTAGCAGTAGGATCAGAGTTATGATGCCCTGAGGAGACACTGACTACTTAATTAGACATGAGCCTGAGTGTGTGTATGTGTGTCTGAGTGTGTGTGTGCGTGGCAGATGGCAGGAGTGCCCCCGTTGGTTCTCTGCCATGTTGGTGAAGTACCAGGATATGATCAGACACGCGATGGTCCTGGACCGTCCCTCCTCTTGTTATCTGACAGCAGCAGTGACTCATGTGTTCAAACCACAGGATGTCTGGGAGTCTCATCACGTTCCACCCTACATGTTTCTACTACAGACAGAAACGGCGCTGGTTTTCCTTCAGACTGCAGCCTCGTGGGTAATGTGATGTACCATGATCAGCAGAAGGACCTTCCTGTCTGTTTGAATCAGGACTGCGATAAAACTGTTTCAGGCTGACGTCTGTCCTAACATATATCATAAAAAGATCCACTCTTACACAATCCATCTGTGCTTCACAGCTCTTCATCATCATCATCATCATCTGTGGTTTGATGGTTTCAACATCAGACGTTGGATTTTGTGCTGAACACGCCCTGAGCTCAGCAGCTTCCTCATAGAGACCAACAGGACAACACAAAGAGAGGAAACAAAGTCCTACAGCACGGCTTCATACAGGCAACACCACACCAGGACAAACATGTAGACAGGGGAGGTCGTCACGGCAACAGAGCCTGACACCATAATTATTCAATCATGGTGATACCGGTTTTAAAACCATGGCAACAAAACTGAAGTCACTGACACCTGATGGGGATCGTTTCTTCTTTCAGCATAACATCATCTAGAACACTGGAGCGCTGTGTGAAATCCAAATAAAAACAGAATAAAGTGGCTGCTGCTCCACAGTCCTGGGTCTTCTCACTGAGAGAGAGGTCTGACAGGCCAGGTCAGGATCCGGACTCTTCTTCTGTGATGAAGACGGCGGTGTTTCTGGATCCTGTTCTTCTCCATGATCCAGCTCTAACTGTCTCTGTGCATGTACTCTGTAGACAGACTTCTGGAGTGTTCCTGAGCCCATGCACTGATTTACTGTACAGAATCATTACCACTTACTTTTCCAGCCTTTTGTCACCCTGTCCCTACTTTTTTATATGTGCTGCTGCCATCAAATCCATAAAGAGCTAATATTATCCATGAAATGGTCACATGTTCAGTTTAACATCTGACAGTCAGAGTTGGGTAGTAACGCGCTACATTCACTCCGTTACATGTACCTGAGTAGTTCTTTTTAAATCCTACTCCTGAGAGTACTTATTGATCATGGTTATAACCAGGGCTAGTGGACCAAAGCTGTCTTTGGTTTAAGCTTCAGTTTGGCTTGCCAAATTTGCTGAGTGATGATCAAGATAAAAATTCATAAATTGGAGCTAAAAAATGAAAATTAAATAAAAAAGGGCAAAAGTCAGAAATGAGGCCAGTTCATAAGATTAATTTGATAAATATGAACTAAAAACCATGAACACATGATAAAATAAATATAATGAGATGAAAAAGTAAGAACTGCGAGGTATAAATTCATCCCATAACTGTGATTAACAAACATAACCTGACTGCTGCTTTATGTATTACGTTTTTTCATGTCTTTTAATTTTGGTAAGTGATGCTCCTTCATTTCTGACAGCGTGCAGTTTACATTACCGTCCCTGAATAATATGTTCTAACGCAAACGTTTCATAAATTGCACAAAATGAAATTACTCACCACCTAAGTGGTCTTTTAATAAGGTATTATTTACTCTTACTCAAGCACTTATTTTTATCAGTACTTTTACTTCTACTGGAGTAATTATTGTTCAGTAACAGTACTTTTACTGAGTACTGTAACAGTGTCCTCTGCCCTCCGCTGCTGAGGAGTTTTTAATGTTCTACTGTGATAAAATATAGTTATAGAGCAGATTATTTCATCCTGTTTGACCTGTTACACAAACTCCCACAGCTTTAATTTATTTAATTTAGGGCTGAATGATTTGGGAAAATAATCTAATTGCTATTTTTTTTACCCAAAATTGTGATTTAATACACGATTAATTCTTAAGTCCCTCATGCCATGCATTTTACAACAGAAACCATCAATAATTCATTCTTTACTATATAACAACACAATATTCAATTAAACTAGGCAAAACTTTTTTTAAAGATCCAAATGTGATGATTATTTTTACTCACTTTGCAAATTTGATGTTAACTGTTGAATTAAAGGTAATGACATTTTTAATATAATTCTCATATTTAATAAGAAAAAAATACAAAAATAAAGAAAATTAGATTTTTTTGTACATTATTCTAAAAATATGGCACTAGAATGATTAGATGATATGTGATGCATAACATCTCTGCAGCAAAAAAGTTCTAAACTGGTATTTAGACACAAATTCCAGGTAAAAAAAATATTGCTCCTTCTGCGATTTGAAAACTGCAGCAGGCCATGTCGCAACTTCATCTAATTTGCAATGAATTGCCCAGCCCTAGTGGAATTGGGATTGTAGAAGAACTCTGCTGTAGCCTCCTTCTAGTTTTATTCTCATTCTGTTAGTTTGACAACAAAAACTCAGTCTGGTTCCTTTTATGTGAAAAATGTTCATTAAGAAGAGTTCAGCTTGATTCAGATCCTGATTCTGGTCCATTAGATCCCAAACAGACTTGGGTTACAAGGGATAGTT
Source organism: Cheilinus undulatus (assembly GCF_018320785.1). Taxonomy (NCBI): domain Eukaryota; kingdom Metazoa; phylum Chordata; class Actinopteri; order Labriformes; family Labridae; genus Cheilinus; species Cheilinus undulatus. Next base: position 56,991,996 of record NC_054867.1, read on the forward strand.
CAGAATTTTAGAAGTCTGGTTGCATAAGATACTTAGAGATACTAATAGCATTAGCCTCCAGATTTCACTGTTTTCCCTTTAAAGAGAAATTCTCTGTTTAGGCTCTGCAGGTTAAAATGACAGAGCATCCTTCATCAGTCTTTTCTGTCTGCTGCCTGTGTGCATGACTCTGGGTCAACTTTGATCTCACATGATCAATGAAATCTGACTCCTGCTCTTCTCTTCTGCTAATTTTCTGCTGCATGGGCTAAACATTTCCTGTGAAATACAGACTTTTATAAAGACAGAAGATGGTGGGTTGTTGGAGAACTTATGCAATAAGATGGGTGTAGCAGTGGCAGACATCCTCTTTTTATGCCTCATTTTTATTTTGGGAGGTTAGCTTCTTCTTTCCCTCCACTGAAACTGAGATGTTTAGCCCACTGATTTTCTAGAGTCTAAGTATTTCTACTGACAGTTGGTTTCATGAATAAGAGTAAGATTTAAAACAGAGTTAAAGCAGTAGTCAGTGGTTTATTCTTACTATCGCATGCCCAAAAAAAACAACAACACAACCTGTCAGGTTACTAAAGCCATCTAACAGGATAACACACTTCTGCTCCGCCTCCTCGCACTGCACTCTCACTGGAGGAAAACCAGCAAAGGACGATACTTCAGCCAATGAGGAGGCTAGAACTCACAGCCAATCACAGCTCAAGTCAGCGAGAGGGTCCCTATTGGCTGCTGTAGTAGGTGCACTTCCACCTCTCAGCTCAGTAAGGAGTTAAAACAATGGTGGCGTTACGGCGGCGTTACGGCGGCGTTCGGTCCTCTGTAGAATCTGTTCATGTTGAGACCAAGTGTTCTCTAACCTGTGATCCAGACGCAGAGCAAAATCACTCCATCAGAGCTCTACAACCACCAGAGCTCTACCACCACCAGCTCTACCACCATCAGAGCTCTACCACCACCAGAGCTCTACCACCACCAGCTCTACCACCATCAGAGCTCTACCACCACCAGCTCTACCACCATCAGAGCTCTACAACCATCAGCTCTACCACCATCAGAGCTCTACCACCACCAGCTCTACCACCATCAGCTCTACCACCATCAGAGCTCTACAACCACCAGCTCTACCACCACCAGCTCTACCACCATCAGAGCTCTACAACCACCAGCTCTACCACCATCAGCTCTACCACCATCAGAGCTCTACAACCACCAGCTCTACCACCACCAGCTCTACCACCATCAGAGCTCTACAACCACCAGCTCTACCACCACCAGCTCTACCACCATCAGAGCTCTACAACCATCAGCTCTACCACCATCAGAGCTCTACCACCATCAGAGCTCTACCACCACCAGCTCTACCACCATCAGAGCTCTACCACCACCAGCTCTACCACCATCAGCTCTACCACCATCAGAGCTCTACAACCATCAGCTCTACCACCATCAGAGCTCTACCACCATCAGAGCTCTACCACCACCAGCTCTACCACCATCAGAGCTCTACCACCACCAGCTCTACCACCATCAGAGCTCTACCACCACCAGCTCTACCACCATCAGAGCTCTACCACCATCAGCTCTACCACCATCAGCTCTACCACCATCAGCTCTACCACCATCAGAGCTCTACCACCACCAGCTCTACCACCATCAGCTCTACCACCATCAGAGCTCTACAACCATCAGAGCTCTACCACCATCAGAGCTCTACCACCACCAGCTCTACCACCATCAGCTCTACCACCATCAGCTCTACCACCATCAGCTCTACCACCATCAGAGCTCTACCACCATCAGAGCTCTACCACCATCAGCTCTACCACCATCAGCTCTACCACCACCAGCTCTACCACCATCAGAGCTCTACCACCATCAGAGCTCTACCACCATCAGCTCTACCACCATCAGCTCTACCACCACCAGCTCTACCACCATCAGCTCTACCACCATCAGCTCTACCACCATCAGAGCTCTACCACCATCAGCTCTACCACCATCAGAGCTCTACAACCACCAGAGCTCTACCACCATCAGAGCTCTACCACCACCAGCTCTACCACCATCAGAGCTCTACAACCACCAGAGCTCTACCACCATCAGAGCTCTACAACCACCAGAGCTCTACCACCACCAGAGCTCTACCACCATCAGCTCTACCACCATCAGCTCTACCACCATCAGAGCTCTACCACCATCAGCTCTACCACCATCAGCTCTACCACCATCAGCTCTACCACCATCAGAGCTCTACCACCATCAGCTCTACCACCATCAGAGCTCTACCACCATCAGAGCTCTACCACCATCAGAGCTCTACCACCACCAGCTCTACCACCATCAGAGCTCTACAACCACCAGAGCTCTACCACCATCAGCTCTACCACCATCAGAGCTCTACCACCACCAGCTCTACCACCACCATCAGAGCTCTACCACCATCAGAGCTCTACCACCATCAGCTCTACCACCATCAGAGCTCTACCACCACCAGCTCTACCACCACCATCAGAGCTCTACCACCATCAGAGCTCTACCACCATCAGAGCTCTACCACCAACAGAGCTCTACCACCACCAGCTCTACCACCACCATCAGAGCTCTACCACCAACAGAGCTCTACCACCATCAGCTCTACCACCATCAGAGCTCTCCCACCATCAGCTCTACCACCAACAGAGCTCTACCACCACCAGCTCTACCACCACCATCAGAGCTCTACCACCAACAGAGCTCTACCACCATCAGAGCTCTACCACCATCAGCTCTACCACCATCAGCTCTACCACCATCAGAGCTCTACCACCATCAGCTCTACCACCATCAGCTCTACCACCATCAGCTCTACCACCATCAGCTCTACCACCATCAGAGCTCTACCACCATCAGAGCTCTACCACCATCAGAGCTCTACCACCATCAGCTCTACCACCATCAGCTCTACCACCATCAGAGCTCTACCACCATCAGAGCTCTACCACCATCAGAGCTCTACCACCATCAGAGCTCTACCACCATCAGAGCTCTACCACCATCAGCTCTACCACCATCAGAGCTCTACAACCACCAGAGCTCTACCACCATCAGAGCTCTACCACCACCAGCTCTACCACCATCAGAGCTCTACAACCACCAGAGCTCTACCACCATCAGAGCTCTACAACCACCAGAGCTCTACCACCACCAGAGCTCTACCACCATCAGCTCTACCACCATCAGCTCTACCACCATCAGAGCTCTACCACCATCAGCTCTACCACCATCAGCTCTACCACCATCAGCTCTACCACCATCAGAGCTCTACCACCATCAGAGCTCTACCACCATCAGAGCTCTACCACCATCAGAGCTCTACCACCACCAGCTCTACCACCATCAGAGCTCTACAACCACCAGAGCTCTACCACCATCAGCTCTACCACCATCAGAGCTCTACCACCACCAGCTCTACCACCGCCATCAGAGCTCTACCACCATCAGAGCTCTACCACCATCAGAGCTCTACCACCAACAGAGCTCTACCACCACCAGCTCTACCACCACCATCAGAGCTCTACCACCAACAGAGCTCTACCACCATCAGCTCTACCACCATCAGAGCTCTGCCACCATCAGCTCTACCACCAACAGAGCTCTACCACCACCAGCTCTACCACCACCATCAGAGCTCTACCACCAACAGAGCTCTACCACCATCAGAGCTCTACCACCATCAGCTCTACCACCATCAGCTCTACCACCATCAGAGCTCTACCACCATCAGCTCTACCACCATCAGCTCTACCACCATCAGCTCTACCACCATCAGCTCTACCACCATCAGAGCTCTACCACCATCAGAGCTCTACCACCATCAGAGCTCTACCACCATCAGCTCTACCACCATCAGCTCTACCACCATCAGAGCTCTACCACCATCAGAGCTCTACCACCATCAGAGCTCTACCACCATCAGAGCTCTACCACCATCAGAGCTCTACCACCATCAGCTCTACCACCATCAGCTCTACCACCATCAGAGCTCTACCACCATCAGCTCTACCACCATCAGCTCTACCACCATCAGCTCTACCACCATCAGAGCTCTACCACCATCAGAGCTCTACCACCATCAGCTCTACCACCATCAGCTCTACCACCATCAGCTCTACCAGAGCTACATGTAAGCTACAGCTTCTAGCTGCATGTAAGCTAAGGTTTCTGGATGTGAGTGTGCTAGCTCCAGGCTCTCTGAGGCCAGGCATGGGGGTTATCTGTGCCTGATTTAGACTGGGAGCTGCTGATGTTGATTGGGTAATGAATGAGCAGAGGTTAAAACTGGAAGTGGGCCATCTGAGAGACGGTAGCAGGGCTGGATGGGGGTGGATTTGACCGGCTCAGTGTGTGTGTGTGCTCTTTGATGTTTGGTAAGCAGGCTGCCCTTTGCTGTCTGTCTGTTGTTTCACTGCTCTCAGATGTTCATCGTTAACACTCTCTTTTTTCCATTTGGCCCTGAATGCATCTCAAGAATGTGCAGGAAGAGGTTATGTGTGAGTGAGGTTGTAGACTGGTGTCTTTACTTCTTAAAAACTGGAGTAACATCAGCACGGGCAGACGGATGAGCTCACATCTAAAGTGAGAGCTACTAGAGCAACAGAGACTGGAACTTTAGGAGTCATGTACCATAAATATTAAGGTTATCATGAAACCACAAAGTTAATGTAGATATGATCCTGGAAATATCAGTTTAAATACCATAGCAACAAAAACTGAAGTCCTGGGTACCTAATAAAGGCTCACTTACTGGTTTGATTGATCATAAATGGCAGAAAACTGCTGCACATCGTCTTAAATTGCACTAAATTATTTTGATATTGTTAGTTGCCAATGTTTTGTGCTGTTAAGACAGTATTAGGGGTACTGAACCACTGAAAAGGAGGAGAGTATCCGGTGCTGGGTGCTCTGGTCTAGATCAGCATTAGGGGTACTGAACCACTGAAAAGGAGGAGAGTACCCGGTGCTGGGTGCTCTGGTCTAGATCAGCATTAGGGGTGCTGAACCACTGAAAAGGAGGAGAGTACCCGGTGCTGGGTGCTCTGGTCTAGATCAGCATTAGGGGTGCTGAACCACTGAAAAGGAGGAGGGTACCCGGTGCTGGGTGCTCTGGTCTAGATCAGCATTAGGGGTGCTGAACCACTGAAAAGGAGGAGGGTACCCGGTGCTGGGTGCTGTGGTCTAGATCAGTAAGGGGTCTTCCTGATCATCTCTATCGATGTTTAATCTACAGATTGATGATAAAATTGATGAATTAAAAGTGCCCTGTTTAGGCCCCACTGTGGGATGTGTCCTCCCCTCTGGCCCTGTGATCCGGCCCTTCAGGAGAACTGTCTATCTGATGGTGTGAGGCCTGGTAACCACTGACACCTATCAGCTATCAGCCTCATGAACCAGTCATAACTGATATCAGCCCTGAAGGATCTGTACTGGGTAACCCCTTATCATCATTCGCCTGTCTGCTTTGAAAAGGGCTTATAAATAAAGGTTACTATTATATTATGATGGATTTATTTGATCAAAATCAGGTTTAACGTTCTGGTAGCATGAAAACCCTGTAGATCTAGATCACTGGTTCCCAACTGGTGGGTTGGAACCCAGAGCTGGGTTGGGGGTCTGATCTCAGTGGGTTGTAAATGTTTATCTGGATAAAACTATGGCCAAAATTCTAACACCTATGGAAGCCAGAGGCCATTGACAGTGAACCACATGAAGTCTGTGATTATTTCTGCATTAATTAGTGCATGAAAGGTTTTAAAGACGCCTGCAGAAAGGCCTTTGACCTCTTGAAGCCAGAGGTCCCCTCTGAGAGGCACTGGCAAACACAGAGTGAAATAATGCAGAATATAGGGATGTTGCACATCAAATTGAACAGTAGAACCTGGGCTACAGGATGGTATAAATCTTTTTACATGCCCCAAACACAACTCAAATAACAACTAAATGAATGAGGATGTATCAGACTCCCTACAGCTCCGCTGTGTCAACCCACTCGCCATATTTCCAGCTCTACCGCTACGACACTTCATGCAGAACACACAAACCACACCTCAGATGAAGGGTTAGTTTTTTATAGACAATGAAATTTTTGCTGTGTGATGTCTTCATTTACTCTTCACCAGTATCACATATGCTCCTCACAAGTGTTCCCTTTACTACAACAACAAAATTATTCAAATAGACCTTGTGGCTGCAGAGATTTACCCATTTTATTATGGGTATGCCATTTTTGAGCAGAAACCTTAAAAACAGGCTCAGGAATCAGAAGGTTAAGCTCACAGTAGTACCACTCCTGCAGTCTGCAGAAGGACCTTGATTTTAGAAAGGAAAAACTTTGATTTTTATTTCATATTTGGACCTTTTCAATTAATAATTTTGCACTTTTAAACACACAATTTTTGATTTCATATCATATTTTACATTTTAAATTCACAAATATTAATTTTACCTCATATTTTGAGCTTTGAAACTCGTGATTTTGAATTTTCTCTCATATTTTGAGCTTTGAAACTCAGGATATTGAATTTTATCTCATATTTTGAGCTTTGAAACTCAGGATATTGAATTTTATCTCATATTTTGAGCTTTGAAACTCAGGATATTGAATTTTATCTCATATTTTGAGCTTTGAAACTCGTGATTTTGAATTTTATCTCATATTTTGAGCTTTGAAACTCGTGATTTTGAATTTTATCTCATATTTTGAGCTTTGAAACTCAGGATATTGAATTTTACCTCATATTTTGAGCTTTGAAACTCAGGATATTGAATTTTATTTCATATTTTGAGCTTTGAAACTCGTGATTTTGAATTTTACCTCATATTTTGAGCTTTGAAACTCAGAATATTGAATTTTATCTCATATTTTGAGCTTTGAAACTCGTGATTTTGAATTTTATCTCATATTTTGAGCTTTGAAACTCGTGATTTTGAATTTTATCTCATATTTTGAGCTTTGAAACTCAGGATATTGAATTTTACCTCATATTTTGAGCTTTGAAACTCGTGATTTTGAATTTTATCTCATATTTTGAGCTTTGAAACTCGTGATTTTGAATTTTCTCTCATATTTTGAGCTTTGAAACTCGTGATTTTGAATTTTACCTCATATTTTGAGCTTTGAAACTCTGCATATTGAATTTTATCTCATATTTTGAGCTTTGAAACTCGTGATTTTGAATTTTCTCTCATATTTTGAGCTTTGAAACTCGTGATTTTGAATTTTACCTCATATTTTGAGCTTTGAAACTCAGAATATTGAATTTTATCTTATATTTTGAGCTTTGAAACTCAGGATATTGAATTTTATCTCATATTTTGAGCTTTGAAACTCGTGATTTTGAATTTTATCTCATATTTTGAGCTTTGAAACTGAGGATATTGAATTTTATCTCATATTTTGAGCTTTGAAACTCAGAATATTGAATTTTATCTCATATTTTGAGCTTTGAAACTCAGGATATTGAATTTTACCTCATATTTTGAGCTTTGAAACTCGTGATTTTGAATTTTATCTCATATTTTGAGCTTTGAAACTCAGAATATTGAATTTTATCTCATATTTTGAGCTTTGAAACTCAGGATATTGAATTTTACCTCATATTTTGAGCTTTGAAACTCGTGATTTTGAATTTTATCTCATATTTTGAGCTTTGAAACTGAGGATATTGAATTTTATCTCATATTTTGAGCTTTGAAACTCAGAATATTGAATTTTATCTCATATTTTGAGCTTTGAAACTCGTGATTTTGAATTTTATCTCATATTTTGAGCTTTGAAACTCAGGATATTGAATTTTATCTCATATTTTGAGCTTTGAAACTCGTGATTTTGAATTTTATCTCATATTTTGAGCTTTGAAACTCAGGATATTGAATTTTATTTCATATTTTGAGCTTTGAAACTCAGGATATTGAATTTTCTCTCATATTTTGAGCTTTGAAACTCGTGATTTTGAATTTTCTCTCATATTTTGAGCTTTGAAACTCAGGATATTGAATTTTATTTCATATTTTGAGCGTTGAAACTCAGGATATTGAATTTTATTTCATATTTTGAGCTTTGAAACTCGTGATTTTGAATTTTACCTCATATTTTGAGCTTTGAAACTCGTGATTTTGAATTTTACCTCATATTTTGAGCTTTGAAACTCAGGATATTGAATTTTACCTCATATTTTGAGCTTTGAAACTCATGATTTTGAATTTTATCTCATATTTTGAGCTTTGAAACTCAGGATATTGAATTTTATCTCATATTTTGAGCTTTGAAACTCAGAATATTGAATTTTATCTCATATTTTGAGCTTTGAAACTCAGGATATTGAATTTTATCTCATATTTTGAGCTTTGAAACTCGTGATTTTGAATTTTATCTCATATTTTGAGCTTTGAAACTCGTGATTTTGAATTTTATCTCATATTTTGAGCTTTGAAACTCAGGATATTGAATTTGATCTCATATTTTGGCCTTTTAAACTCACAACTTTAACTTCATATTCTCATATTTCACCTTTTAAATTCACAGCTGAGAATTTTGATCATATGTTGATCTTTTACATTCCTGATTTTGACTTTCAGGCTCATATTTCTGCCTTATATCTTATTTTTTTCTCTTCTATTTTTCTTTGTATTTTGTGTTTTGACATTTTGATCTAATAAGTTTACCTTATCTTCAGATTTTGAGCCTTTAAACTTCTCATCTTGATATTGTTAAGTTGCTGTTTATGGGGTTTATCATCAGAGCTAAGTTGTTTTTATTTCCCATAATTCATCACTAGTGAAAATCAGTGTTGATCCTGCTTGGCCCTCAGGTCAGACCTAAATCCACATTCTGACACCCCTGATTCAGATTGATTTCTGCTCTTTTTCCAGATAAATCTCACAGACAGAATCATCCTGGTTTGTTCAGCTCCTTCACTGTGGAAAACTGTTTCTGAGATTCATGAGGAAGAGCAGGAGAGATTCTGAAAGTTCAGCTTTGAATGTAAATGAACCAGAGGATGTGAAATAAGAGCCAACGAGGAGCCATTAGAATGACAGAGGTGCTGATAATGTGACCCTAGGTCGTGTGGAGGAAGTGAAAGGGTTAATCTAATTGTGTTTTTTACCTTCATGTCGTTCATGATGAGCTGGAAGAGCCCTCCCAAGGCGCTGCATTCCTTCTCTATTCCCGCATCCATTTTTCCACAGGCTCGGAAAAATCCTCTTCAACTTCCCAAACTTTTACCCTCCGTCCTCCTGCCGAGAAAAACTCCCACCAAGTTCAGGAAAACTCCAGCAGAAGAACCGACAGGGCCTTTTTTATTTATTGGAGAGAGGAGAGTTACACCACCCCGAGGTTAAAGTCCACCTTTAAAAAAAGAAGAGCCAAAACCAGCAGAAGAAAAACCCACAGTTAGGCTTCAGTCAGCCGATGCTACCAGCCGGCCAGCACCATAAACCTCCGAGAACAGCCCACATCATGACTGAAGCACAGAGCACACCGTCTGGAAATGTCGGAGAGCTCTTCTAAAGTTCAGCTGCTAAAAACCCGTGAGAGGGAAACACAGCTAACCGCAGCTAGCCTACTCTGCTAGCGAGGTTAGCCGTAACTCCGCTAGCAACCTGTGACTGAGAGAGAGAGAGCTCTCCCAACGACAACACACTCTCCACGATCAATCAGCTCATCCAGAAAGATCGATACCCTTCTTATCCGCAGTCAAGCGCCACTAATATTCCCCAGAGTTTGGTTTTCCCGGCTGATTTCAGGTGGTTTTCCTCGGAGTTTTGACGGTAGATCCAGCCGTTTTCCTCCGGTTACTCCAACGGGAGTCCTAACCTGAAGTCAATGATGCCGCCTTCACGGACTCCCCGGATGATCCGATATCCTGAGTTGGGAGGTCGATCCCCAACTTCGGGTAACAAAAAATCATTGACTGCTGACTCCGGGTGAAACGACGCTCAGATCGTTTTACAGTTTAAACAGGTTTATTTAACCCCATCTAACCCTGTGAGTGATTCTAGAAACCAGAAACACGTTTATCAGCAGCTCCGGTACCGCGCTGGTTTCATACACCTTTCAGGAAGCTCGTTTGTCCGATTGTTATCTTAACACATGAATGCTGAGGGAGTGTAAACCCGATCACAACTAAAGCCGGACACACTGACAGACCTCACATCCGGCCAAACCTTTCAAAATAAAGCCTTCTTTGTCGTTGAAGTAATATAGGGCTGGCAATCATAAGATATATATTAACAGAATAAACTCTAAGAAAACTAAAATAAGCACAGTTTATCTCTACAATCCTCTAGAATAAATAATATTAATAAATAAAAAATAAACATTCAATTAAAAAAATAAATAAATAAATGATAAATATTAAAATACTCTTAGAGTATCTCTGGGGCAGGCATACACAGATGAAATGATGCATTATGTTAAAATGTAAGCAGGGAAATAAACGTTGAATAGAATATATTCTAATATAAATGTTAAAACAGGGACTGGAGGACACAGAAACCCATTCAAAGAGCTTCACAGAGTCTAAAACATGTTTAAATCTTAACAGCAATGAAGTTTATCTTGTCTTACATTATCTTTAAAAAGGATTAAAGTAGAATTAAAGTATAGATACCCCAAATACCTGTGCTTTTTATCGAAATTGGCCCAGAGAACACAAATGAAACAAAAAATTTTAAATTAGCCAAAACCCGGACTGAAAATATGCAATAAATGACAACAACAATTTCAGTACTATATGATAATCTGAGATACCTCAGGCTCTGCTCTGTCAGACACGCGTTCAAGAACAGGAAAAGAAAACAATTATGGAATAAAAAAAAAAAATGTAACCCGTTTCCTGTCTGTGCTTAGTTCCGGTCACTTGACGCTGGCGTCAGTGGACTGTTGAGATACGTTGTGTTACAACGACGGGGCAGTCTAGCGGGGCGGAGCTACAGAGTGCAAACAGGTAAACGAAGTCAAAACAGAAAGACTGATGTGAACTTCATGACACCGATGAAACCTGATTCAAAGTTAAAATAAAAAGAGAAAAAACACGAAACCTTTAACCCATTAATAACCAAACCTTTAACCCATTAATAACCAAACCTTTAACCCATTAATAACCAAACATTTAACCCCTTCATAACCAAACCTTTAACCCATTAATAACCAAACCTTTAACCCATTAATAACCAAACATTTAACCCATTAATTACCAACATTTAACCCATTAATAACCAAACATTTAACCCCATAATAACCAAACATTTAACCCATTAATAACCAAACCTTTAACCCATTAATAACCAAACATTTAGCCCATTAATAACCAATATTTAACCCATTAATAACCAAACATTTAACCCCATAATAACCAAACATTTAACTTATTAATGACCAAACATTTAACCCCTTCATAACCAAACCTTTAACCCATTAATAACCAAACCTTTAACCCATTAATAACCAAACATTTAACCCTTTAATAACCAAACATTTAACCCATTAATAACCAAACATTTAAATGTAACCCTATTACGGGGTTAAAGGTTTGGTTATTAATGGGTTAATAACCAAACCTTTAACCCCTTCATAACCAAACATTTAACCCATTAATAACCAAACATTTAACCCCTTCATAACCAAACATTTAACCCATTAATAACCAAACATTTAACCCATTAATAACCAAACATTTAACTCCTTCATAACCAAACATTTAACCCCTTCATAACCAAACATTTAACCCATTAATAACCAAACATTTAACCCCATAATTACCAAACATTTAACCCATTAATAACCAAACATTTAACCCCATAATTACCAAACATTCAACCCATTAATAACCAAACATTTAACCCCATAATTACCAAACATTTAACCCATTAATAACCAAACATTTAACCCATTAATTACCAAACCTTTAACCCATTAATAACCAAACATTTAACCCATTAATAACCAAACATTTAACCCCATAATTACCAAATATTTAACCCATTAATAACCAAACCGTTAACCCATTAATAACCAAACCTTTAACCCATTAATAACCAAACATTTAACCCATTAATAACCAAACATTTAACCCCATAATTACAAACATTTAACCCATTAATAACCAAACCTTTAACCCATTAATAACCAAAGCTTTAACCCATTAATAACCAAACATTTAACCCATTAATAACCAAACATTTAACCCATTAATAACCAAACATTTAACCCCTACATAACCAAACATTTAACCCCTTCATAACCAAACCTTTAACCCATTAATAACCAAACATTTAACCCATTAATAACCAAACATTTAACCCATTAATAAGCAAACATTTAACCCATTAATAACCAAACATTTAACCCATTAATAACCAAACATTTAACCCATTAATAACCAAACATTTAACCCATTAATAAGCAAACATTCAACCCATTAATAACCAAACATTTAACCCATTATTAACCAAACATTTAACCCATTAATAACCAAACCTTTAACCCATTAATAACCAAACATTTAACCCATTAATAACCAAACATTTAACCCCATAATAACCAAACATTTAACCCATTAATAGGGTTACATTTAAATGTTTGGTTATTAATGGGTTAAAGGTTTGGTAATTATGGGGTTAAATGTTTGGTTATTAATGGGTTAAATGTTTGGTTATTAATGGGTTAAATATTTGGTAATTATGGGGTTAAATGTTTGGTTATTAATGGGTTAAATATTTGGTTATTAATGGGTTAAAGTTTTGGTTATTAATGGGTTAAAGGTTTGGTTATTAATGGGTTAAAGGTTTGGTTATGAAGGGGTTAAATGTTTGGTTATTAATGGGTTAAATGTTTGGTTATTAATGGGTTAAATGTTTGGTTATGAAGGGGTTAACCCATTAATAACCAAACCTTTAACCCCTTCATAACCAAACATTTAACCCATTAATAACCAAACCTTTAACCCATTAATAACCAAACATTTAACCCATTAATAACCAAACATTTAACCCATTAATAACCAAACATTTAACCCATTAATAACCAAACATTTAACCCCTACATAACCAAACATTTAACCCCTTCATAACCAAACCTTTAACCCATTAATAACCAAACATTTAACCCATTAATAACCAAACATTTAACCCATTAATAAGCAAACATTTAACCCATTAATAACCAAACATTTAACCCATTAATAACCAAACATTTAACCCATTAATAACCAAACATTTAACCCATTAATAAGCAAACATTCAACCCATTAATAACCAAACATTTAACCCATTATTAACCAAACATTTAACCCATTAATAACCAAACCTTTAACCCATTAATAACCAAACATTTAACCCATTAATAACCAAACATTTAACCCCATAATAACCAAACATTTAACCCATTAATAGGGTTACATTTAAATGTTTGGGTATTAATGGGTTAAAGGTTTGGTAATTATGGGGTTAAATGTTTGGTTATTAATGGGTTAAATGTTTGGTTATTAATGGGTTAAATATTTGGTTATTAATGGTTAAATGTTTGGTTATTAATGGTTAAATATTTGGTTATTAATGGTTAAAGTTTGTTATTAATGGTTAATTATTAATGGTTAAAATTTGGTTATGAAGAAGTTAAATGTTTGGTTATTAATGGTTAAATGTTTGTTATTAATAACCAAACCTTTAACCCCTTCATAACCAAACATTTAACCCATTAATAACCAAACCTTTAACCCATTAATAACCAAACATTTAACCCATTAATAACCAAACATTTAACCCATTAATAACCAAACCTTTAACCCATTAATAACCAAACATTTAACCCCTTCATAACCAAACATTTAACCCATTAATAACCAAACATTTAACCCCTTCATAACCAAACCTTTAACCCCATAATAACCAAACATTTTAATCCCATAATAACCAAACATTTAACCCTTTAACCTCATAGATATGAGAAGGCATCAGAAGGTTTCATTCAAACTAAGCAGCAGTGGAGGTCCTTCAGTGTGGGAGTCTTGTATTGATAACAGTCATTCTGTTTGAATTGTCAATGAGAGTTGTTTCAAGTACTAGGATACGAAAGGACCGTTATAAATAACAGAAACATCTGTGCTAGTGGTTGTGAACCACAGCTATGATTTTAAGAAGGAAAGCATGACGATGCTGTCAGCTACATAGAAATATGATAACAGAAATGTTTGAGGGATTTTCACAGACATATCTCATGGATAAACAGTTTTTCACAGATAAACAGACCTATTTTAAAGAATTTTAGGTAAGCTGATCTTTCCATGTAATGCAGACCGTCTACAACACACAGGTTGGACCTCTCAAGTCTGCAGGGGCCAAGCAGAGACAGAAGGGGGCGCTCATGTCACACAGAGCATTACTTCAGGAGGAAAGTCATGAAAAACCATTCTAAGCAGCATTTACACAATCAGACCTACAATAAAGTCAAATGGAGACGGGTGGAGTCATCAAGACTGAAACAGAAGCGTCGCATAGCTCCGCCCCCTGTCAGGTGACTTTGGTAAAGGTTATTTCCTTTAAATTATGACCCTAGCAGGGAAACAGTCAGATAGAACAGAGCAGTAAAATAAAGTTAACGTGATATTTAGTAGACTTAAATAACTCCATGCTGTTTTTTAACTCAGCTGGTGTTTATCAAACCCACCTGCAGTTTCATCTTAAACTACATAGCAACCAGCCCATAATAAACACACACATGTTTTACTGATTCACCCCGGCAACAGCCTGAGTCACATCTCTGACAGCCTCCCTCCCTCTGATCTGTGTCTTTAATTTGAGCTGAATCATGGGCTGTACCCAACCAACAGCAGCTTTGTTTCCATGGAAACAAAGCGTCCATGTTGTTAGGATGATATGACAATAATAAACCATAATTATGAGACCATAAAGCCTTAATGGGGACCTATATTTAGACCTGGATCTGGGTCAGATGCTGCATCAGTGACATGATCAGATCCATACAGACAAGAGAAAGAGATTAAATACTGAGGTTAAAACAGTTAATAATTTAAATATTATTGTTATGTGTGTTAATAATGTTATGTTAATAATTAAAATGATTATCAGGGAAAGTCCATTTAATCTCTGTCTTTCAGCTGTGTCCTTAAAAAATGAGCAGGAGTTTAATCTGATGAGAGGAGACCAATCAAAGCTTAGTATCTTCTGATTTCTTATATTTATGCTGTTCGTTAAAACCTTTTGACTTTAGTACAGAAAATGACTCTCCTGTGATTTGCCGTGGCCAGGATATGGAGAGAGCATTTTATTATCATCCATTCTTAGTTATTCTAAACCTCTGTAATAAAGCCGGAGTCGTTACAGGACTGAAGTCCTGAATCTTCTCTCTATATCAGGGGTTTCCAACCTTGGGGATGGGACCCCAGTGGGGGTCATGAGACACTGAGGGGGGGGGTCTCCAGATGCCTTAAAAAAAAACTAAGAATATTTTTGAATTACACTGTTGCCACTTTACACCGATTTTGCCTAATTTTTACCCATTTTATCACTTTTTTCCCACCAATTTTAACATAAATGTGACAGAAGCCAGATAAAGTTCCTGTAAGTCAGCATCCTGCTGGTTTTCTTCAAAATGATCATTTTTCTTTTTTTCTCATTTTATTCAAGTCCATCATTTAAACTACTCATTCGATGAAAAAAGTAACACAAACATGATATTTAAAAGCGTTAATTTTGTGTTTTTAAATGCCCTGTTTTCTGAGTTTCTGCAGGGAGATTGAGGGGAGGGGAAAGCCAAACTGCTGGGTGATGATGGCCACTCAGCCTGCCATTGTTCCCAGTTTCACCCATTGAGATGACAATAACAAACACCGCATGGCTCAAACGCCACCCCTCCCCCGGCACATATCTACAGCTGTTTCTAGTTATCACCTTTATCAACAAGCCTCAAGATGCAGCCTGCAGCGAAGAAAAGGAGAAGAGACGAAGAAGAAGCGGCGAGAATTATCGACAGACTCGGGACGACTTCAGGATCACTCAGGAGTTTGATGAAGGCGGATTTCCTATGGGATTATTTTGATGAGCGTCACCAGTCCGATTCAGAAGCTTGGTTTGGGTGGACTTTATGTAAATGTGACTCTATGGTTCACGCCCATTACCTGGCCTGCCTGAAGGTAGGAGAAGTCCTGAAACTTTGAGCCTGGTTTTCTCAGAACAAACAGGAACTAGAAGTTAACATTCAAATGAGCATATCTTTGTAAATATGCTCAGATTAAGGTGACGATAAACCGTTAGAAAGCTTGGAATCTACGCTTTCATAATGTGTAAAAACTCAGAAATGACCTCGGACGACTTGCAGGAGTTTTTACCAGCTTTGGTCTCATATTTCAACTTAAAACCTATTTTTTGGTCAATTTTAAACCCTTTCAACCACTTTTGTTGTTCTTGCCACTCTTAAACCAAATCTTGCCCTATTGTTGGCTCTGTTGGCACATTACTGCCTGTTAATCCCTTTTACCGGATTATAAGCCACATTTCATAATTTGATATGCCCATTTTTGCCAGTTTCTGACTATTCCTGCCTCAGTTAACCCTTTTTTGCCAGTTTATATTAATTTTTATCCCATTTCACCAAATTTCCACCTATTTTTGCCACTTTAATGCCATGTCAGCCACTTTTGAATCCCCTTTTACCTCTCAATGTGCAACTTTAACCCATTTTTGTTATTTTGCCACTTTTATCTCATTTTTGGCATGTGCAACCCATTTCTGCTACTTTTAAAATGTAATTTCACCACCTTTCCCACCGTTTTTTGTCATTATTAACCCTTCTTAGCTATTTTTAACATATTTTAATTCAGTTTTAAACAAAAGGATTGGCATTTTTTGGAGGAATACTTACTACACTCATGAATTAAAATGTATTTCTTTGGTGAGAGCGGTTATTATTCAGGTTAAAGTCTTAGGAGTCCATAACAACCTTCCTGAAACGCCTCTGGCTCTCAGACCTTTGTGTGAAACACTCATGAGTGTTTAACCGTGATTTCAGTTAGCATGTGCAGATCTTCTCACATACCCCCAGGGAGGTGCCGGACCCCTGCCGGGAACCAAGGCTGTAGAAGATATGCATAAAAAGGTGTGTTTGTTTAAAATCAAAGATGATGTTTCTTCCTAACAGCAGGCTCTGTTCACTCACTTTGCTCCAGTTTCTGCAGTTTTAACTCCAGAAATCCACAAACGTTCTGTTTTAGATTTAAAGTTATGAAAGTGGAATCAGAGTGGTGTGGTGCAGAGCTGGCTCTTATTGCTGCCTAATGGCTGTTAAATAATATCTGTCTTCATTGTTCTGATTTAAGCATTAGAAAATGACAGAGGAAGCGTCAGGATCAGAGAAATGTAACTTTGAGAAACTGAAACAGCGCCATGTTGTTTGTTATTTAAAACAGCAGTGACACCTGGTGGCCAGATCGGACATCTACAGCGTACGTTTATAAATAAAGCAGTTATTCCCTTTTTCCTCCTCTCCACCAATCAGGACAAGCGACCGTCTTCATTGTTCTGATTCAAACATTAGAAAATGATGGATGAAGCATCAGGATCAGAAAAATTAAAATAAATCGATTAACTTAAGTAACACAAAAGCGCCCCCTGGTGGTCAGATTGAAAAACTACATGGTGAGTTAGTCAGAGGAAACTTCATACAAAAATATCTGAAAAAAAAAAAAAAACTCACATGAAACATGAAAACATTTTAAAAAACTTAAAACTTCATCTGAATATATCAGAGTACCACAAACACAGAAATAAAAAAGTCTTAAGAATGCAAACCAGTGCAAAGGTCACATCTCAGTGACGCCAGAAGGTCTCATCTAAGTTTGGGGGCAGATTTCTCTCTCCTGGACTTCATGAATAGAATCTATGGAGGCCAGAGTAGACCTCAGACATCAGCGTTATTGATCAGCCATGTTACACTGAGAAAAAGAAAACTTTAGCCGGCAGTAGAATTACGTTTATTTAACTCCAGTAAACATGAAGCTAAGATGTTTTTTTGTTGTTCCTTACTTGATTGTCTGCAGTGCTGTACAGTTTCTCTCTCCAGAGATGTTTGTCAGTGGCAGCAGGGAGGAATGTTTCCTGAAATCTCACAGGTTGGCGAAGAGTGGGTCACTGCAGAGAATTATGATAAATAAATATGATTACAATCAAATGAATCCTCAGAATCAAGGAGACATTTCTGTGAGCTCACCTGAAGTTTAGACCTGAATTTATCAAAACAGAAACGAGAACACATGCTAGCAATCTAAGAATTCTACAGATAATTGTTCTAATCCCATCAGAACGCTTTGGAGGCATGGTTAGAGCGCCATCTGGTGGACGGTCTACATTAACTTCTATAGTCACTCCAATAATCAACCAGTCAGGGTCAACTTATGAATTTAGAAACAAGTTGGAGGAAGAGCTTTAAGGCTTAAAACACCATGTTAACGATATAAAAGGACAAACAACTCAAACAGAATAATAATAATAACTATTATTACAATAGTAATAACCATAATAATAATAATAATAAGAATGAAAATAATAATAATAATAAGAATGAAAATAATAATAAGAAGAAGAAGAATGAAAATAATAATAATAAGAAGAATGAAAATTATAATAATAATAATAAGAATGAAAATAATAATTATAATAAGAATGAAAATAATAATAATAACCATAATAAAATAATAATAATAATCATAATAAAATAATAATAATCATAATAATAATAATGATGATGATGATGACAATAATAATAATAATAATAATGATGATGATAATAATAATGACGGTAATAATAATAATAATAATAATAATAATAATGATGACGATGATAATAATAATAATGACGATAATAACAATAATAATAATAATAATAATAATAATAATAATAATAATAATAATGACAGTAATAATAATAATAATAATAATGATGATAATAATAATAATAATAATAATAATAATAATAATGACAGTAATAATAATAATAATAATAATAATGATGACGATGATAATAATAATAATAATGACGATAATAATAATAATAATAATAATAATAATAATGATGATGATGACATAAATAATAATAATAATAATAATAATAATAATAATAATAATAACCCTCTTTATTCAGTAGTGGTTGATGGGCTGATGAATAATAAAGATAAGACGGTCTCGCTCTCTGTTTCCTGCAGAGTCATGGTGTTGTGGTCCAGACTGATGTGTAGCTGAATCATGCTATCGCCGTAAAGAGGCAATAAATGTGTGTAATCATCACCCTTACTCTACTTCTCCTTTTACATAATAAAGCAGACAGGCGGTCAAAGGGTTAATACTTCTCAATACCAGGAGCTTTTCAGTGTAAATCTTGACTTTCTCTTTCTCTCAGTCTCTCCTCCAAAGTCTGGAAAAGCCTTCTCTTCTACCCAGACATAAAACCATCAGAGCCCGTCTCTCGGACCATGGAGTTAGATTCTTTAGTGGAATATTCCAGGTTTACATCCTAATGTGACGTCAACCTCCGCTGATGGGAATGTGTTTTCTCTCCTCAGTTATGATGGATCTCCACGATAAAGAAGTCCTCCCTGGAGAGCCTCTGCCTGTAGTCGTCATCGGTAAGAAACACAGAAATAAAGGAACATCTCAGTATTTCAGCAAATATCAGCAAAAAGATGATTTATGTCAGTCAAGTGAAAAAGGTAAACTCACATTTCTATAGATTCATTCCACACATTCCACACAATAATAACGATGATGATGATAATTATTATAATTATAATAATAATGATGATGATGATGATGATAATGACGATAATAATAATAATAATAATAATAATGACAATAATAATAATAATAATGATGATGATGATGATGATAATAATAATAATAATAATAACGATGATGATGATAATAATTATAATTATAATAATAATAACGGTGATGATGATGATGATTATAATAATTACGATAATAATAATAATAATAATAATAATAATAATAACGATGATGATGATAATAATAATGACGATAATAATAATAATAATAATACAATGACTTTTTGCTGAGCATACTGGATTCCCAGCACCGATGTGATGACATCTACAGTCATGGACCAAAGTATTGGCACCCCTGGAATTTTTCTAGAAATTTCACCATTTCTCCCAGAAATTGTTTCAGTTACAAATGTTTTTGGTATAAACTTGTTTATTTCATTTATGTGCATTAGAACTACACAAAAACAGAGGAAAAAAAAAACCTAAATTGACATAATTTTACACAAAACTCAAAAACAGTTATTTTCAATTGCAACAACTTCTGGAAGAAACGATGAATTTTCTGGAAAAATTCCAGGGGTGCCAATACTTTGGTCCTTGACTGTATAAGTATTCATCCACTCAGATGTTTTCACTTTTATTGATTTATAAATGAGTCATGGTTCATACAACACAGACCAGCTCAGCTTCAACAGATCTCTGAATCAAACACATTCATTATTAAAACGTTGTTTTACAGCCAAACAGATTTCATGAAATAAGTTTGAAGTGAGAGGAACAACACAGACGTTAGTTCAAAAATAATCTTTAATAGAAAGTCAGAGACGAAGGTGGAACACTGAGATCTGACAGTCAGAACTCACTGATACAAACATGAAGTTAGATTTATAAAGACTGTACAGGATTAGTACCACATACAAACACCTTCAGATGGAGTTTCCCTTATGCTGGTGGAAATAACGTCTCCTATGGAGGTTGTCTGAAAGGCACCGCTGGTGTTTAACCCTGAAAATAAAGGCTGGACCAGATTAACCCCTTCACCACACTAATGTCATGTTTTTATTTAACATCAGGGATTTTATTCATAAATAATCCCTCCACACGAAAAACTCTGATAGCAGTGATAACAAATCTACTTACCAAGAATTACAAAATCAATGTAGCAGCCTTAAAAAGGTCATATTTAATAATCCTAGCATGATTTACCACTTATCTTTTCATGTTAAGCACAGAAATGCTGATTATTAATAAAGACTACACTAATATAAGGAGTTTAATTGAGCTGGAAGCACCAAATTAAGGGCTGCAGAATAATTCAGGTGTGGTTTTAAACACCACTTTTTCTCATTCTGGAAATCCAGGAGAAAAAAACGACTGCAACCAAAGAAGGCTTAAAAACAAAAGGTGAATATTTTACACATGTGCACAGTGAAGCATTATTCATACAGCAGCAAATTCAAAGAGGAATTATAGAAAAAATATATATATTTCTCTGCTTTTTTCTCAAGTATAAAACTCAACAATCATAGATAAAGGTAGGTACAGTTACATCGTACATTCACTCTCACCAAACCCATTCATTTATAAAAAATATACCAGTTCTAAACAAAGAGAATCAGGACCAGAACGCACCTTCATCAGTCTGTGTTCACCAATAAAACCAGTAACACCAGTAGTGTTTTAAATCCAACAGTACGCTCCTCAGAAACCTGATAATAAACTCCATCAGTCAGGTCAGGCTGAGGCTGTGTGACGTTTGGCAGGTTATTATTCTGAGTTTGACTAAATACAGTAATATCAAACAGCAACAATAAAAAAAACATCCACTAAAAGTAAAAATGTCAGTGATTTAAAGGACCAAATCAGAAAGTAGCGAGGCACAGTTTCAATTATTTAGTGTCCAATAGGAAAGCTTTCTCTATTTTATAATGAGCAACTACAACAAGTGATAAAATACTGAAGCATCTTCTTCACAACAGCAGAAGATTCTGAATAAAAATCAAACACTCACTGAGGGGGATGAAGTTCAATCTAACAGGGTTAGGTACCTGAACCCTAAAGGTTAGGGTAAGGGGGGGGGGGTCGCCCCACCATAGAGGTCTGCAGATGCCCCTCCAGGATTTCCAGTAACCCACCTTTCTTTAGTCTTTGACCATGAAAGATGATCAGTCTGCGATGACTGATGTCTTATGGTAAAGAAGCCAGCATTAAACTGATGGAACACACCACATAAACATGTTCCTGCCCCATTATCAGCTGATGCTCATCAATGTTAAACCGATGCATCAGTGCAAGCCTTAGAAATGGTCCTATAATCCTAAACCCTAACCCTGGTTTTAAGGCTCCAGACTGAACGTCTCTCAGTCTGCCATTCCTCTTTGGTCATTTTAGTGAACATGTTTGAGACGGGAACAGCCCCGGCCTGGAGTTACAGAACAACCATGAACTGGAAAAAGGAGAAAATAGATAAAAGTTGTTTTTCAGACTGGTTTCTTAATGCACGTTTAAAAGATCATGTTTCATCTCTATCTGGGATCACTTGCTCCAAACATGGTCATTATTTTAACTTCAGTGAACCAGCATGAGGATGGTACAAAACTCTACTTGGCAGACCATGAGGCAATGAATGACGTCACTGTGGCCACGCCCACTTCTCATATACAGTCTATGATTAGCATACGTATTGTTAATAAGTTGGTAACGCATTGCAGATAGAATGCTACAGTACTGAAGGAGTGTTGTAGTTGCTTTGTTTGACCACCAGGTGGCAGTGATTTTACCTTTGTGTGCATATTCATAGGGCTGGGTAATGTATCATGGTTTAAAAATAGTTCAAATATTTTCAGATATTGGTAACAAATAGCTTGAACCTACAGTTAAGGTTGATTTTATTCATAAAAACAGAGCCAGGCCTGATGCTGGCCAGACTGTTTACGGTAAGAACCACTGACAATGATATCATCCATGTAAAATAGTTAGTATTGATACGGGATTACCCCTTTATTCATTTTACTTCATGTAAGTAGTATATTCACTTAAAATAAATATGTTTTCTGTGCCAGGTAGTTTAATCTTATGCCTTTTCCATGAACTTGTTAGTGTTGTGTACTGGCCTGTTAGTAAAAGTGCCTGTGAAGATTTGATGTAGATGGTGTTTTTGTTATTTCTTCACAGAAAGAAATGTGGAGATGCTGATTTACATTACCACACAGCTGAAAAGTATCCTTGTGCCTTTTTTGGTCCAAATGGCCCAGCCCTATCTAACTATTAAAGGATAGTTTTACATAAAGCACAGTCGTGTCATAGCCCCTCCACTCTCCATCGCTGGTCTGCTTTCACAGATCGCTCCATGACGAGCACACGTGGGAACATACTCTGGTTAGGTAGGGTTAGGATAGGCATGTGCATATCTGGGTGTAAATCCACCAAGAAGAAAGAACAACAGGCCATCAAGGCAACCACCCATGTGAACAATAGCGTCCACCCTGCAGGCTGCTATGGATGTCTTTGTTATCAGTACGAGGCCGTCTTCATACTTCACCTACTGTACAGCTCAGAGCATGATACTGCTCCATGCAGTGTGGATAAATGGTTTTTAAAGAGGCTTTACCACTCCACCCTGCAGCATTCACATGGTCCAGGTACTACGCCAGAGTCCACATGAACTGTACTTGAGACCACCTTTTCAGGCAGAGTATGGTACGCTTGTGAGCAGCAGGAACCAGACTTTGGCATCAAGTGTACTCAGGTCTGGATCTCTAATGTGAAGCCACCTTAAGAGACTGCCGCTGGAACTTCTCTGTTTAAGTCAAACATATGTTTTGACCATTTTATCGCTAACTTTACCAAGTTCTGAGATAACAGATGTTGCTATCATGGTCAGTGTCTACAGAGGAAGACACAAACATGTAGGGCATAGTGGGACCAAATGCACTAGGTAGTTTCTCCATCGAGGCTTTCATGACAGTGGTTTGCTCACCCTTAAAGGTACATTTCATTGTCCCAACAGACAGCATTTCTTCAACAAGATCTGCAGCAGCATTTTAAGTTATCAGATCCATCAAAGCAGGGAGAGTCCAGCCGTAGAGCTCACTTTTCACCTCTTAGCAGCACGTTTTAATGACCTGTTCTGGGAATCCTGGAAAACATGACCTCCTTTGTTTGCAGTTCCTGTTTTATCTCAATCCATCAGCGTGGATCTGAAGGCTGGTTTACTCCAGTCTATTCAGCTGTTGAATTTCAGATGACCTGCTACGAGTCCAGAACAGAAAGCTCGGACTCTGTGGTGACTCGTCTATCCACCCATCTGTCCATTAACCTCTCCGTGGTAAGCTCTTCACCCTCTCTCTCCTGTTCCTCCCTTTGTCTCTTAGCGAGGTCGCTCGCGATAGCCAAGGCTCCTCCTTTCAGGAACCTGACAAAGTTCTCACCAACCAGCGGCCCCATGGCATACATGCCTGGCCCATCTGCTGCGACCACACTGTTTGTGAACGGGTCCACCTCGATGGGGTTCCTCCGACATGTGATCGGCTCCTCTGGGTAGATACCGAGTGGACGCCCATTGTCGTGCAGGAAAGAAAGGTTGGGGTGAGCGCCAATCAGAACCAGCGCCTTAGAGACTTGGACCACGACTCGATGGCCAGAGTCTGACTCCAGAATGCACTTCTTATCAGGTCGGAACGCAATGACTTTGTAGCGTGGGAAACTCAGGTAACCCGGGTAAGAAGAGGGGGTTGAAGACAGGGTGGGGGAGGGGGGGGTTGAAGGAGGGGGTGATGAGTTCTGAAGGTTCTGGGCGTAGTTTTGTGGTGGAGGGCTCGGCCTGTACTGCTGCTGAGTCATCATCTGGTGAACCTGGACAGCAAAGGACAGGAAAGACAGGGTCAGGTTTAAGTCTACATAGAGCGAGCTAAAACAATCTGGAAATACAGAACATTTTCACATTTAAATCAAAATTCATCACAGAAACCTCACAGTTATTGTCAATGAACCACAGATTACATAGCAGCATTCACATTCATTGATTTATGATGCTGTCAGTCTGAGATGTACTTCAGAGGTTGACTTTCAGATTGTGTAGCAGTGGTGTGTAGCAGCAGTGTGTAGCAGCGGTGTGTAGCAGTGGTGTGTAGCACCCGTGTGTAGCAGCGGTGTGTAGCAGTGGTGTGTAGAAGAAGTGTGTAGCAGCAGTGTGTAGCAGCGGTGTGTAGAAGAAGTGTGTAGCAGTGGTGTGTAGCACCCGTGTGTAGCAGCAGTGTGTAGCAGCGGTGTGTAGCAGTGGTGTGTAGAAGAAGTGTGTAGCAGCAGTGTGTAGCAGTGGTGTGTAGAAGAAGTGTGTAGCAGCAGTGTGTAGCAGTGGTGTGTAGAAGAAGTGTGTAGCAGCAGTGTGTAGCAGCGGTGTGTAGAAGAAGTGTGTAGCAGCAGTGTGTAGCAGTGGTGTGTAGCAGCAGTGTGTAGCAGCGGTGTGTAGCAGTGGTGTGTAGCACCCGTGTGTAGCAGCGGTGTGTAGCAGTGGTGTGTAGCAGCAGTGTGTAGCAGCGGTGTGTAGCAGCGGTGTGTAGCAGCGGTGTGTAGCAGTGGTGTGTAGCACCCGTGTGTAGCAGCGGTGTGTAGCAGCGGTGTGTAGCAGCGGTGTGTAGCAGCGGTGTGTAGCAGTGGTGTGTAGCAGTGGTGTGTAGCACCCGTGTGTAGCAGCGGTGTGTAGCAGTGGTGTGTAGCAGCAGTGTGTAGCAGCGGTGTGTAGCAGTGGTGTGTAGCACCCGTGTGTAGCAGCGGTGTGTAGCAGTGGTGTGTAGCAGCGGTGTGTAGCAGTGGTGTGTAGCAGTGGTGTGTAGCACCCGTGTGTAGCAGTGGTGTGTAGCAGCAGTGTGTAGCAGCGGTGTGTAGCAGTGGTGTGTAGCACCCGTGTGTAGCAGCGGTGTGTAGCAGCAGTGTGTAGCAGCGGTGTGTAGAAGAAGTGTGTAGTAGCGGTGTGTAGCAGCGGTGTGTAGCAGTGGTGTGTAGTACCCGTGTGTAGCAGCGGTGTGTAGCAGCGGTGTGTAGAAGAAGTGTGTAGCAGCAGTGTGTAGCAGCGGTGTGTAGCACCGGTGTGTAGCACCGGTGTGTAGGAGCAGTGTGTAGCAGCAGTGTGTAGAAGAAGTGTGTAGCACCGGTGTGTAGCAGCGGTGTGTAGCAGCGGTGTGTAGCAGTGGTGTGTAGCACCCGTGTGTAGCAGCAGTGTGTAGCAGCGGTGTGTAGCAGTGGTGTGTAGAAGAAGTGTGTAGCAGCAGTGTGTAGCAGTGGTGTGTAGAAGAAGTGTGTAGCAGCAGTGTGTAGCAGTGGTGTGTAGAAGAAGTGTGTAGCAGCAGTGTGTAGCAGCAGTGTGTAGCAGTGGTGTGTAGCAGCAGTGTGTAGCAGCGGTGTGTAGCAGCGGTGTGTAGCAGCGGTGTGTAGCAGCGGTGTGTAGCAGTGGTGTGTAGCAGTGGTGTGTAGCACCCGTGTGTAGCAGCGGTGTGTAGCAGTGGTGTGTAGCAGCAGTGTGTAGCAGCGGTGTGTAGCAGTGGTGTGTAGCACCCGTGTGTAGCAGCGGTGTGTAGCAGTGGTGTGTAGCAGCGGTGTGTAGCAGTGGTGTGTAGCAGTGGTGTGTAGCACCCGTGTGTAGCAGTGGTGTGTAGCAGCAGTGTGTAGCAGCGGTGTGTAGCAGTGGTGTGTAGCACCCGTGTGTAGCAGCGGTGTGTAGCAGTGGTGTGTAGCAGCAGTGTGTAGCAGTGGTGTGTAGAAGAAGTGTGTAGTAGCGGTGTGTAGCAGCGGTGTGTAGCAGTGGTGTGTAGTACCCGTGTGTAGCAGCGGTGTGTAGCAGCGGTGTGTAGAAGAAGTGTGTAGCAGCAGTGTGTAGCAGCGGTGTGTAGCACCGGTGTGTAGCACCGGTGTGTAGGAGCAGTGTGTAGCAGCAGTGTGTAGAAGAAGTGTGTAGCAGCGGTGTGTAGCAGCGGTGTGTAGCAGCGGTGTGTAGCAGCGGTGTGTAGCAGCAGTGTGTAGCAGCAGTGTGTAGCACTGGTGTGTAGCAGCGGTGTGTAGCAGCGATGTGTAGCACCGGTGTATAGCAGCGGTGTGTAGCATCAGTGTGTAGCAGCGGTGTGTAGCAGCGGTGTGTAGCACTGATGTGTAGCACCGGTGTATAGCAGCAGTGTGTAGCACTGTTGTGTAGCACACCAGAATTTTCCTTGCCAGTGTTTCTTCATTCATTGAATCAATGATCAGATGACCAGCAGGATTCTGACAGTGGTGTGTAGCAGATGACTGTATCCAGCGGTGTGTATTGGTTGGTGTGTAGCTTTTGAGCAGCTGGTGTGTAGCACACCCAAACTCTTAGCTTAAAAAGCAAACCTTGTAGTTTCTGTGTAGCAGAGAGCATTATTTTATTTTTGCCTGTATTAAATTAGCAGTGGTGTGTAGCACTCTTCTCTGACCTTGTGGTACTCTGTGTAGCAGCAGTGTGTAGCAGCTGGTGTGTAGAAGATGTAGACCGTGTGTAGTCAGCGACCGGCGTCTAAAGGCGTGTGTAGCACTGGTGTGTTGAGATGTGTGGGCGGCCAAGACCGCATCAGCTGTGTAAGCGGTGTGTAGCACCAGAACCGGTGTGTAGCATGACTGGTCTAGCTCGCCCGAGAGATGTGTAGCCTCCAGCTCCCAGAACGAGTGTAGCAGCGGTGTGTAGCGAGGTGACTCGCCATCCACGCCGAGTGTGTAGCAGCGGTGTGTCGTGTGGTCCCTGTGGTCCAGCACCACACTGTGGGCCAACAGGGAGAAAGGCACCTCCTCTGACACAGAGGAGCCGTCTGCAGGATCATTCATTGAATCAATGATCAGATGACCAGCAGGATTCTGACAAACTAAAGTTAGTACAGATGACTGATCCAGCTTGTGATTGGTTGGTTTCTTTTGAACGCTGGGAGAAGACACACCCAAACTCTTAGCTTAAAAAGCAAACCTTGGTTTCTGGACAGAGAGCATTATTTTATTTTTGCCTGTATTAAATTCAGTGTGGAACTCTTCTCTGACCTTGTGGTACTCTGGGTAGAGCAGTTTCGGCAGCTGGTTGAAGATGAGACCGGGGTCAGCGACCGAGCGTCTAAAGGCGTGGTAGACTGGTGTGTTGAGATGGTGGGCGGCCAAGACCGCATCAGCTGCTGTAAGCCCCGCCCCCACCACCAGAACCGGGTCTGATGACTGGTCTAGCTCGCCCCGAGAGATGGCTGCCTCCAGCTCCCAGAACGAGTGGCAGACGAAGGGGAGGGACTCGCCATCCACGCCGAGTCTGGCCGGGATGTCGTGGGTCCCTGTGGCCAGCACCACACTGTGGGCCAACAGGGAGAAAGGCACCTCCTCTGACACAGAGGAGCCGTCTACAGGAGGGGAGGAGAGAGGAAGCAGATTTGTTCATATATGGAAGCATTCTGATTATTTACATACAATGACCTGCACCGATGTCTGAGCTCAAATGTGTGCTAGTCTGCACGTTCAGTTCTAATTTAGTTCACTACAAACATTTACGGTGCATAACAACATTCAGACATGCTGAAGATACACCAAAAACTTAAAAACACCAACACATCAAAAAAACTGATTTTATGAAAAATGACTGCAGAACATGAATGTGAAATATCTTGTGTCCCGTTTTTAGTACTTTTATTTTTTTATTTTTTTTTATCTTAGTGTCTTATAGTTATGTTTGTTGAATACTTTCATAGTCATGGCACCACAAGGATTACTTTCAGTTTCAGTGACAATAGAGACTACTGCAAAACTCTTACACCTGGCTCCTTATAGGTGTAAAAGGCTCTGTGTGATGGTGCTCACTGGGGGGATAACTGGGAGGATGAGAAGGACCTCAGGCTTTAAGCTGCTGTTGGGTGTCAGCAGTGTTCCCAGAAAGGAAAGAGAACTTTGATTCTTTATTGTTGATTTCATTTTCAGAGATCATTTAATCAGTCCAACAGTTTCTGACCAGCGGGAAATCACATCTATTAGGGACTCTGCAGCTTTGAAGCAGCTCTGCAGTTTTGAAGCACAGCTCTGCAGCTTTGAAGCACAGCTCTGCAGTTTTGAAGCACAGCTCTGCAGTTTTGAAGCACAGCTCTGCAGCTTTGAAGCACAGCTCTGCAGTTTTGAAGCAGCTCTGCAGCTTTGAAGCATGGCTGCACTGCCCCCCCACCACATCTTTTTCTTCATGCTCATATCAAAGTTTCTATTTGCTGTACCTCCCAGCTCCTCTCCTTCTCTGCGCTGCAGTCCCGTCACCCTCCAACAGGGCGGCGTTCCCTCCTTGCTGCCAGGCTGCCTGGTGACAGATGTGACGGTGGTTCCACAGGCGAAGCTCTGCTCCAGGGACATCTGGGAAACGTAGTGTTGGTAGTAGGAGGCGATCTCTGCTGGGGTGGCACGGTCATTACGAACATTTCTGAAATTAAATAAACAAAAATTTGACTTTGTCTGACAAATAGATATGATACAAAGTGGTACAGGCATATTTGGCACATTATTACGTCTAAAAAACAGCTGTATGATATTAAATCATAGATTTCAAAGTAATTTTATTGATTAACTCAGTGCTGTGAATGATAAAAATACAGTTAGCTGTAGAACAGGTAGTTTTTGATGAAAAGGGAGTATTAAAGTTAGATTCTCATCAGCTCGGTGGTTGTGGATCATCCTCTCATGTAAATGAAGCGGCCTCAATCATTTGAAAAACAAACTAAGAGTGATTCACACTCTCTGTAGCTTTTATTTCTTCATGTATGCTTCATCAAAACTATATTAACTATCACATTCTGCTTGGTGGTTCAGGACAAACCTGCGTTTTTCTCTTATCCAGTCCTTCAGTTTGAGTCCAGGAAGCTCCATCCAGTTAGCCAAACTCAGAGTCAGCATGGAGCCCTCCATAGCCTGGAAACAGACAAAACCACAACATTCACTCAGATTTATTCTCAGGTTTCATGATTTCATGCCCTAAAAAACAAAGCTTCAGCAGTTTGACATGGATGAAACACTTCTGCTTATTCAAGTGTTGATCTGCAGTGGCGCCGCCTCTTCCAGTCATGTGCACATCACACTCTGCAAACAGGCAGGTGACAAAGGGAAACAAAGCCTGTTTGCACACATTACCATAACGTCTGCACATTCAGGCTCAAAAACAAAAGCTCTGCTGCTTTAAAAGCTTTTTGCTTGACTAGAAGACTGATAACAGCTCACTTTTCTGTTAAAAACTAAAAGAACAGTCCCATTCAATGTGCAGGCTCTATTACTAATCAGAAAGCCTTATAAACTAAAAAGGATGGTTAGTAGTTGTAATTTTAGTGATAATTTCACAGTTGTTAAGGCCATAATGGAAATGAAAATGCAGAAGGAAAAACAGCACTGATTTAAACCCAGAGCTTTCCCTCAGATTAGATAATAATCATAAATAATAAATAATCATAAATAATAGGGCTGGGCATTGTTAAGAACCTCACGATTCAATTCAATTTTGATTCTTTAGGTTGCGATTCGATTCAATATTGATTTAAGTGCTTCAATGTCGATTCAGTAAGAAGTAGAAATACTCAAATAACCTGTTGACAATTTTTTAATAATTATTTTCATGCCCATGTGAACATATTTGCTAAGTCACCTCACATTTTTGAGCAATAAAACATCTGAAAATAAAAATTTGCAAAATAATAACTTGGTTGTGCAGATGGAGTACAAAAGTAAAAAAAACATGACAGTTCTGTATAAACACTGAAAAAGTAAAGTGCATGTAAACTTCGTCCATACAACGCGAATCACACTCACAGCGACCCCCACTGGCCAGGAGGTGAATCGATTCAGAGGATTTGCTGAATCAATATTGAATTGGGGGAGGAATATCACGATGCATCGATTAATTGATATTTTTAACCACCCCTAATAAATAATAAATAATCATAAATAAATGATCTATCCTGAGATGATTCATCGTTTGTTTTTGCTCCTTACATGCCACGCCCCTCCAGGCGGCCCCCTCCCCAGCACCAGGTGAGGGATGGCTCGCTCCGGCTCGTAGCGCCATTCCAGTGGAGAAGTGTGGTCCAATCCAAAGTCGCTGTTAGGAAGCAGCAGCGAATCAAAAAGCACCGCCACAGGATTGGACGAGCGCCCCTCTAAGCCCTCACACAGGTACTCCAGGTCCTGGAAGGAGACGGGGTCTGTGAGGCTTGAATGATCAGAACTTTATTTAAAAACCCTCCTGTTGCATGACTGTGTGTCTTACCTGCTCCAGCAGCGACAGGTGAGGTTGCTCGGCCAGCTTCCTTTCCAGCAGAGGGTTGGGGTGTGACACCTCCGCTGACAGGTAGGGGGTGTAACCTGACAACAGGTATGAAAGACAGATACCCGAGGGGCCGTTACCTAGGAAACAGAGAGGGGAGACAGGTAAGTGGGACTGAAAAACTGTGGTTAGATTAACATTTCCCATAATGCTTTAGTGGCTGTAGTCATGTGATTCAGTTTGACCAAATGGCAGCAGATCTGACTGTTCCAGATCAGGCTGTTTGATGACTCAGCAGATCTGACTGTTCCAGAGCAGGCTGTTTGATGACTCAGCAGATCTGACTGTTCTAGATCAGGCTGTTTGATGACTCAGCAGATCTGACTGTTCCAGAGCAGGCTGTTTGATGACTCAGCAGATCTGACTGTTCTAGATCAGGCTGTTTGATGACTCAGCAGATCTGACTGTTCCAGATCAGGCTGTTTGATGACTCAGCAGATCTGACTGTTCTAGATCAGGCTGTTTGATGACTCAGCAGATCTGACTGTTCCAGATCAGGCTGTTTGATGACTCAGCAGATCTGACTGTTCTAGATCAGGCTGTTTGATGACTCAGCAGATCTGACTGTTCTAGATCAGGCTGTTTGATGACTCAGCAGATCTGACTGTTCCAGATCAGGCTGTTTGATGACTCAGCAGATCTGACTGTTCCAGAGCAGGCTGTTTGATGACTCAGCAGATCTGACTGTTCTAGATCAGGCTGTTTGATGACTCAGCAGATCTGACTGTTCCAGAGCAGGCTGTTTGATGACTCAGCAGATCTGACTGTTCTAGATCAGGCTGTTTGATGACTCAGCAGATCTGACTGTTCCAGATCAGGCTGTTTGATGACTCAGCAGATCTGACTGTTCCAGATCAGGCTGTTTGATGACTCAGCAGATCTGACTGTTCCAGATCAGGCTGTTTGATGACTCAGCAGATCTGACTGTTCCAGAGCAGGCTGTTTGATGACTCAGCAGATCTGACTGTTCCAGAGCAGGCTGTTTGATGACTCAGCAGATCTGACTGTTCCAGAGCAGGCTGTTTGATGACTCAGCAGATCTGACTGTTCTAGATCAGGCTGTTTGATGACTCAGCAGATCTGACTGTTCCAGATCAGGCTGTTTGATGACTCAGCAGATCTGACTGTTCTAGATCAGGCTGTTTGATGACTCAGCAGATCTGACTGTTCCAGATCAGGCTGTTTGATGACTCAAACATCAAACAACTTGATCTGCCAGCCAAAATCATCAAAATAAAAGAAATAAACTCTGAAATAAATCAGTGTGTGTGGAATGAATCTATAGAAATGTGAGTTTACCTTTTTCACTTGACTGACATAAATCATCTTTTTGCTGATATTTGCTGAAATACTGAGATGTTCCTTTATTTCTGTGTTTCTTACCGATGACGACTACAGGCAGAGGCTCTCCAGGGAGGACTTCTTTATCGTGGAGATCCATCATAACTGAGGAGAGAAAACACATTCCCATCAGCGGAGGTTGACGTCACATTAGGATGTAAACCTGGAATATTCCACTAAAGAATCTAACTCCATGGTCCGAGAGACGGGCTCTGATGGTTTTATGTCTGGGTAGAAGAGAAGGCTTTTCCAGACTTTGGAGGAGAGACTGAGAGAAAGAGAAAGTCAAGATTTACACTGAAAAGCTCCTGGTATTGAGAAGTATTAACCCTTTGACCGCCTGTCTGCTTTATTATGTAAAAGGAGAAGTAGAGTAAGGGTGATGATTACACACATTTATTGCCTCTTTACGGCGATAGCATGATTCAGCTACACATCAGTCTGGACCACAACACCATGACTCTGCAGGAAACAGAGAGCGAGACCGTCTTATCTTTATTATTCATCAGCCCATCAACCACTACTGAATAAAGAGGGTTATTATTATTATTATTATTATTATTATTATTATTATTATTATTATTCATCAGAACATCAACCACTACTGAATAAAGAGGGTTATTATTATTATTATTATTATTATTATTATTATTATTATTCATCAGAACATCAACCACTACTGAATAAAGAGGGTTATTATTATTATTATTATTATTATTATTCATCAGAACATCAACCACTACTGAATAAAGAGGGTTATTATTATTATTATTATTATTATTATTCATCAGAACATCAACCACTACTGAATAAAGAGGGTTATTATTATTATTATTATTATTATTATTCATCAGAACATCAACCACTACTGAATAAAGAGGGTTATTATTATTATTATTATTATTATTATTATTATTCATCAGAACATCAACCACTACTGAATAAAGAGGGTTATTATTATTATTATTATTATTATTATTATTCATCAGAACATCAACCACTACTGAATAAAGAGGGTTATTATTATTATTATTATTATTATTATTCATCAGAACATCAACCTCTACTGAATAAAGAGGGTTATTATTATTATTATTATTATTATTATTCATCAGAACATCAACCACTACTGAATAAAGAGGGTTATTATTATTATTATTATTATTATTATTATTATTCATCAGAACATCAACCACTACTGAATAAAGAGGGTTATTATTATTATTATTATTATTATTATTCATCAGAACATCAACCACTACTGAATAAAGAGGGTTATTATTATTATTATTATTATTATTATTATTCATCAGAACATCAACCACTACTGAATAAAGAGGGTTATTATTATTATTATTATTATTATTATTCATCAGAACATCAACCACTACTGAATAAAGAGGGTTATTATTATTATTATTATTATTATTATTATTATTCATCAGAACATCAACCACTACTGAATAAAGAGGGTTATTATTATTATTATTATTATTATTCATCAGAACATCAACCACTACTGAATAAAGAGGGTTATTATTATTATTATTATTATTATTCATCAGAACATCAACCACTACTGAATAAAGAGGGTTATTATTATTATTATTATTATTATTATTATTCATCAGAACATCAACCACTACTGAATAAAGAGGGTTATTATTATTATTATTATTATTATTCATCAGAACATCAACCACTACTGAATAAAGAGGGTTATTATTATTATTATTATTATTATTATTATTATTCATCAGAACATCAACCACTACTGAATAAAGAGGGTTATTATTATTATTATTATTATTATTATTCATCAGAACATCAACCACTACTGAATAAAGAGGGTTATTATTATTATTATTATTATTATTATTATTATTCATCAGAACATCAACCACTACTGAATAAAGAGGGTTATTATTATTATTATTATTATTATTATTATTATTCATCAGAACATCAACCTCTACTGAATAAAGAGGGTTATTATTATTATTATTATTATTATTATTATTATTCATCAGAACATCAACCTCTACTGAATAAAGAGGGTTATTATTATTATTATTATTATTATTATTATTATTATTATTATTATTCATCAGAACATCAACCACTACTGAATAAAGAGGGTTATTATTATTATTATTATTATTATTATTATTATTATTCATCAGAACATCAACCACTACTGAATAAAGAGGGTTATTATTATTATTATTATTATTATTATTATTATTATTATTCAGAACATCAACCACTACTGAATAAAGAGGGTTATTATTATTATTATTATTATTATTATTCATCAGAACATCAACCACTACTGAATAAAGAGGGTTATTATTATTATTATTATTATTATTATCATTATTCATCAGAACATCAACCACTACTGAATAAAGAGGGTTATTATTATTATTATTATTATTATTATTATTATTCATCAGAACATCAACCTCTACTGAATAAAGAGGGTTATTATTATTATTATTATTATTATTATTCATCAGAACATCAACCACTACTGAATAAAGAGGGTTATTATTATTATTATTATTATTATTATTCATCAGAACATCAACCACTACTGAATAAAGAGGGTTATTATTATTATTATTATTATTATTATTATTACTATTATTATTATTCATCAGAACATCAACCACTACTGAATAAAGAGGGTTATTATTATTATTATTATTATTATTATTCATCAGAACATCAACCACTACTGAATAAAGAGGGTTATTATTATTATTATTATTATTATTATTATTCATCAGAACATCAACCACTACTGAATAAAGAGGGTTATTATTATTATTATTATTATTATTATTATTATTATTATTATTATTCATCAGAATATCAACCACTACTGAAAAAAGAGGGTTGTTATTATTATTATTATTATTATTATTCATCAGAACATCAACCACTACTGAATAAAGAGGGTTATTCTGCAGCAGAGCCACCGGTTCACTGTCTTCATGTCAAAGAGAGGAAGTAGAGGAAGGGTCAGCCAGTTAATCATTACAGCGGTCAGTCGCTACATTTCCACTGACCTCAGGCTTTAACATGACAACCTGACCGCAGGGACACAAAGGGATGATGGGTAATAGCACAGAGTGAATGTCAGCATCTGTATACAGCAGGTCTAAACCCAGTGAAATGTAGTCCAGATGATTCCTCTATTACTTCATTCTTTAACAGTTTATCTGCCTTTTAATTTCATCATCCACCATCCGTCAGTCTTTAAATCAGCACCACTGAGAACATAAGAAGACTCAGACATCAAGGATGTGACCATGATACAAGCCAAAGTGCCGCCAAACAACCCTTCACTGAGCCGCTCATCAGACGTAAAGAGCAGCAGGTCTGCCTGAAGCAGCGGGATCCAGTTTCATCACAAACAAAGAGGAGGAGCTCCACCTGCCCTACAGGTAAATGTGACCACAGGTCTGACCGATCCCATTGGACAGAATCCACTCCTTGTGTGTGTGTGTGTGTGTGTATATACATATACATACATATATATATATATATATATATATATATATATATATAGTGTTAATTTTGCGGACACCCTTTTTTCCATGAATAAAACCAGACTGAGACTAACAAAAATAGATCTGTGATGACTAAAACTAGACTAAAATTTAATGTAGTTTTAGTCAGACATTCTAAATCTGTGATATTTCTCCACTGTGGGTAAATCTGTTAAAAACAACACATCTGTATCTATTCTTCCTCTCAGCTGTAGAAAGCAGGGGCCCCAGGTTAGCTACCATGATCTGGTACCAGACTTAGACAAGAGAATAAATGCTTGGACTAAAAGTAGAGGCTAAAATGTGAGGACTTTTATGGACTAAAACTAGACTAAAACTAAAATACATTTCATTTAAAGACTAAAACTAAAATTAAAAATAGCTGCCAGAATTAACACTGATAATATATATATATATATATATATATATATATATATATGCTACCAGTGTTTAACTGAGGCTGTTTTCTGCTGGTTCTAAATCATACAGATATTAGCGTGCAGCCATATTTGTATTGAGTGCTAAATTAGCCCCACATCTAGTCTGCAGATAAAAAATATGCAACATTAAAATAAAGTGCATTATTCTGATAAATAATTATTGTCTGCTTATTCCGATATCATAACTAGAAAAGAATCACAGCATAAAAATATCGTTGTTCAGCCATTTTAAACAGTATTGTTTAAGTTGCATCAATGTGAGATATTAGTGGAATTTGCAGAAGCCTTTGTGCAGGAGTTTAGCAGTGAGCATTAACACAGTATTTTATTTTCAGGACTTTTTTTGTTGTTCATTATTCTCTGAAACAGTTTTGCTCTCAGTTTCTCTTTCTCTTGCTCAGAAATAAACTCTGGTTTTTCTCTGGTCCAACAAATTTAAACCCCTGAAAGCAGCCGGTTGCAGTCGGTGTTTGGACTTGGCAGGAGGACACCAGACAGGCGTGAAACACGAAACCTGCCACAATGTCAACTCAGGCCAAGGAGGGGCGGGGCCTACAGAGAGCGGCGTTGGACCTAGACAGCAGTTTGACAAACTGCAGAGTCATGCTTACACAGCCAGACAGAGTCAGGCTTCCAGTGAAAGAGAGATAGAGACAGAGAGGCGGAGGAGGAAGAGAAGACATGCAAAAAGAGGAAGGAATGAAGCAGGACAAAAATGTAGCAGTGATAAAGGAGGTTACACAAGGCCAGAGCAGAGGTTGGCATGGAGCCCGGAGAGGAGGCGGTCTTTGCTCCAGGGTTTTTCTGTTGAATTGTTCAGGACTACGTGCAGCTCTACCAGCTCTTCTAGTTTCCTGGAGGGCTCGACTTGACAGGATCATTGGTTTTCCTTCAATCTTTGGCAGAAACGTCGTTTGTCTGCCAAGAGGAGGTGACTGATTAACTGTAAAGATCCAGAATCAATGAAAGCCTTTGTTTTCTGGGTTCATTCATCTAAGAATAGATGCACCTGCACATTTAACAGCTATATGAAAGAATGCATGCTTTAGGTTTGGCCCCAGAGAGTTAAACTCCAATATGATAGCCTACCTGTAAAAATCTAACTTTATTTTTACCAGAGCAGCAAAAAAAAACCCCAGCAGTCCTAGTCCCCCAGACAGGAGGAATAACGGCGCCTATATCATGCTTTAAACCAGCCCTTCTAGTTTATCTGCTCTCTGCAGGAACTTTAGTGTGCAGAACATCCTGCTGCATTTTATACCAAAGGTGAAAAACGTGACAAGACTAAATCCTGCTAAGTCACCAGCATAATTAAAGCAGATATGCTGTCAAGTCTGATTCTTTAGTTTGACTGAATACTTCAATAATTCATCTTTAAAGTGACACAGCACCAGAGACAAACATGCATTTACATGATAATAACAGAGAATCTACAAATGGCTCTGCACATGCTCAGTTAGTGCCCAGTTAGAGCCTGTGTGTTTGAAGCAATCATTCCTGTGATGCAAACCTCAGCCTTTACAAACAAACCCTTCACTTCCTCTGATGAAGCTGTGTTCTCAAATCTGCACGTCATGGCGTCCAGCAGCTTTTACTGTTAAAGTGTGTTCTGGAGTGATCAGACCTCCACTATTTACTGATCAATAGAACCAACCTGGAAGAGTTCAGATACTGATGCACATTTTTAACCAAACATTTCTGTGAGAAAGAGAGAGCGAGACAGAGACGTGTCGAAGGATGGCGAAAGATTAGACGGTCTTTAAAAACATGCTGGTCCTCAGACATGAGGACATTTTCAGCCAGTTTTACAGAGTTCTGTGTGCTCCACCAACATGACAGGAGTCCTTCCTGACCCAGGCGCAGCTGTAGACCTGGAACTATCAGCCCCTGCCATTGCTGTTGACAAAGCCAGTACATCAAGTCCCGCCCCTTCTTGATTTTAATTGGTCAGAGATGTTCTGAAAGCTTAAGTCTTTCCACTGAGAGCAGCTCTGTGATTTTCGCAGCCTGGGGGTCGATGGCATTTTCGCTTATTAACAGAGGAAAGCCTGGCTGGAGGCCAAAGGGCGTTTTCAGTCCGGACCCCCTAGGCTCCGGTACACCCTGAAACCAGACTGGCCTTCTTTAAACAAACTTTGGATCATTAATAATTCTAGCCAGCTAAATACGCTGATGTTTTCACGCATTTATTTCAACAGACTGCAGGAGCGTGCCTCTAAGTCCTTAAAACTAGAAATGACTCCATACTGGCTGATGAAGACTCCTTCTTTAACTCTGAGATAAAACCAGGTCAGAGTTTAAAAACCTGCTGAAGCTGCGTTCACAAACTCCACCCTAACTCTGAAACCACCTCAGCCCAGTCCTCTGGTTCCTGTCTCTCTTTACCATCAAATATGTGGCTGCTCCTGTTTGCCTTTACATAACACTCCTCTCCCCCCAACACTCCCTCCAGCGCTCCATATGCCGCCGTTCTGACATCATCCTGAGACCGCCACACCCAACGACCATCTGTGGCGTCCAGACGGCTAATGGGATTTTAATTATTGACACGCTGAACGGCAGAACGCCCGCTGGACTCTGAGACTGCAGCCGGCAAATCCAGAAAGAAGGCCAAGGAGTCTCTTTGGCTCCAGAAAACAGATTAGTCTGAAAAAAACGAGGGTTTGCCATAAAACCTTTGTCACATAGCTCTGATGAACGCTGTCAGACAAGTTGATCCGAGAGGGACCACAGGAAATGGCAACATTTCACACATTGTTTTCAAAATGGTGGACTTCCTGTTTGGAATTCAACATGACGATAACAGACTGTTTAGTGCGTACTGAGAAGCTGAATATGTGTACCCAATTTCATTCCTGTAG
Organism: Cheilinus undulatus; assembly: GCF_018320785.1. Taxonomy (NCBI): domain Eukaryota; kingdom Metazoa; phylum Chordata; class Actinopteri; order Labriformes; family Labridae; genus Cheilinus; species Cheilinus undulatus. The sequence goes on from NC_054867.1 coordinate 57,031,347, forward strand.
GTGAAACAGTGTCTAGGGGCTATAGCTAGGGGGCGCTACACTCTTATCAGTGACCTATAAAAGGCTCCGATTTTAAGTCCAGCCAAATATATAAAAAACGAATAATCCTCAGGATTATTGTAGGGTCATTAAGGCAAAAATGTCTGAAACTGGTCAAAATAATGAGATTATAATAATCATTGTTAGACACAAAGCAGAAAATAAGTAATAGATAATAAAAACAATGAGCATAAAAGTTAAAAGATAAAACATCAACTCATGAGATTTAAAGTCCTGATAATGGAATAAAAATTAAAATCATGCGATGGTGATAGAGTTAAATTTATGAGGAAATAAGTGAAGAAATATCTGATTAAGTGAACAACAATGTTTCAGTGACGGCCGATAAAAACGCTGTTCCATAGAAAGGTGTAGCAGCTGTTCTCATTGGCTGACAGGATTATTCAGACATGCAGGTGTTTACCTGCAGGTTTGGAAAACTGTGATTCCTTTTTCTTCTCAGAGGGACCTCGGAAAAAATTTCTGCAGCTAGGGATGTACAACACTGGGACTCTTTGGCCGACATGCTGATAATTCCTAACTGGATTCAGCCCAAACTGATAGAAACCGTTAAAAACTCCAAGCGTCTCCTGTGCTAAAAGAGTAGACAGTCTGGTGGGTTTTTACCTTTGGGCTCAGATGGGCCTGAGTGAGTCACACCCTAGAAATCCCAAACCTGGTGTACATCTGTGAACTCTGCCAGTATTTAAGGCTAGTGTGCAATGTACACCGCTGATATGTACGGCCGATATCAACGATGCATGTGAGCAGAAATTCTAATATGTCAGAGAGACTTGTTCTTAACCCTACAGCTAATATCCCCTGAGATCTATACTGATATACATATATGTATGTATGTGTACTCAGAACGATGTCAAACATACAAAATGAGCCCCTGTTTACTGTCTGTGAGAGAAGCTGGGTAGCTCAGTGAGTGTGCTCCCTGACTGTGGAGGCTGATGGTTCAATCCCAGTCAGTGCAGACTCAATATCCAGTTTGGGCCCTTGGACAAGGTCCTTCAGTCCTGGGACACCTGTCTACCTGTATGTACCTGTTTATAAATGACACTGTAACAACAATAATGATAAAGGACATTTTTCTGCAACCTGACTCACTTTAGGAAGATCTGCGTGATTTTTAATGCAGAACTTTTTCCTGGAGAGTCTGTGTACTTCTGTGTTTCTCGATCCATTTCAGGACAAAGGAAGGTTTTATCGTTCTCCAGGGAGGAATGAACGAGAGTCTGTGGTCCTAAAAGATCTCCTGGTGACATCTTGGTGATGGAGCTGTTTAACTAATGACTAAGGCCTCTTAGCTCTCTGTGCATTTACTGCTGTCATACAGTAAAAATAGTGCTGCTGAGGTAGGGTTAGCAGGAGCTTTTTCTTATAAATGTAGCAGCAAATTAAACGTACGACCACGTTAGTGGCAGAAACATTTCTTAGACGCAGTTTTCTATCACAAAGTTTATTAATGTCTTCAGCATTTTGAGCTCTTTCCAATCACCCAAATCAGCCTGACTCCAAAATAAAAGCATGAACAAACATTTTTACTGCTTTAGTCTATTCATCTGAAGTCAGAGCATCCGTCAGGCCGGACAGTTTAAAACCTACATAAAAACGCTTTGTTGAACTTTCCCATCCAGCCTTGCTTCTTATTCTCTCCCCAGCATTGCTGCCTTTATAATAATGTAGGACTGTTCTAAATGATTAATAACTGTTTAACAAATAATAATTATATAATAAAACACACGAGCACCTGCTTATAATAATGTAGGACTGTTCTAAATGATTATTAAATGTTTTTAAAAAAATAATAATTATATAATGATAACACACGAGCACGTGCCTTTGTGCACCCTGCAGGAAGGCAGCGGTGAGCGTGGATTTGTGGCGCTTGCGCAGCGTGGACCCTCCCACCAGTGACTCACATCAGACCTGCACCGCTACACTCCTCCAGACTGCCTCATCTAAAACTCCCCGACCACTCACTCTTCCCCGCATGCGCACGCCTCTCTGTGCGAAAATGAATGTACGCCGAAGGGTACTCACAGAGATGAGGCTTCTGCTTCCTCCTCGGGCTGTCAGAACCTTCCAGAAAGACACAATGCTCAGCGTTCCTCTCGTCTTCTCTCTCTGCAGACTCTCACTCCGTCATTCCGCGGCTTCCTTCACGCTTTTTGTCCGTTTTTGTCTCCGTCCATGTACTGCTCCGACCGCCAGCTGCTGCTGCGAGCTGCACATTCAGGATTATATACCGCTACAGCAGCCGGGTCCAGGGACCAATCAGAGACCACCTCAGGACCGGTACCCCCCACCTCCCTTCGGCTAAGGCCCGCCCACACATCGCTGTCCAATAGAACAAAGACCTTCTATGAGCGCGAGAGGAAGACGTAATCGAGGGAGTAACAGTTTGGTAACAGAAGAAAGAGAGAGAACTTTATAAAACCTGAAAATATCAGGTATTTATTATTCTGTTAAACTAAAACCTGAAAATATCAGGTTTTTATTATTCTGTTAAACTAAAACATGAAAATATCAGGTTTTTATTATTCTGTTAAACTAAAACATGAAAATATCAGGTTTTTATTATTCTGTTAAACTAAAACATGAAAATATCAGGTTTTTATTATTCTGTTAAACTAAAACATGAAAATATCAGGTTTTTATTATTCTGTTTATTCCATTATACTAACTTCACTGAAGTATTTTGACCAGTCATGTAGGAGATAAAGTCATAATTATGTGAAGAAAAGGAAATACTCAAAATTATGAGATAAAAATGAAATAAAAGATATTCATTCACAATTATGGCAGGATAAGATTAAAATTCTAAACTGGGAGATAAAATGTAATAACTGCAATAAAAAATTAAAAATATGACATAAAGACTCCGATTATGAGATTAAAAAATAAAATTAGGGTAAAGAAAAGCATCAAATTTGAAGATTCTAAATCCTAATTTTGGCTCCAAATTACAATTATAAGATAAAATGTCTAATTTATGTAACAAAGTTCTAATATAAGAAAAAAGTCACACTTTTAAATTAAAGACAAAATTATACAACAGTAAAGAATCCTTTAAAAAAGTCCTGGATCCAGACAGAGATCAGGATCAGTGCCAAAATCTAATCAGTTCTTCTTTATGCCATTTCTGACATTTCCTGAAAATTTCATCAAAATCCGTCCACAACTTTTTGAGTTATGTTGCTAAAAAACAAACAAACAAACAAACAAACGTACAAACACACGAACTAACAAACTAACTAACAAACAACCTAACAAACTGACAAACAAAACAAACAAACAAACAAATGTAGAAACAAACAAACTAACAAAGAAACTAACAAACTAACAAACAAACAAACGTACAAACAAACTAACAAACAAATGTACAAACAAACTAACTAACTAACTAATGAACAAACGTACAGACAAACAAACAAACGTACAAACAAACTAACAAACAAATGTACAAACTAACTAACTAACTAATGAACAAACGTACAGACAAACAAACAAACAAACGTACAAACTAACAAACAAACAAGCAAACAAAAAAAATTACTGGCAGGCCTACCTGCATGCACAGTTATACCTCTGCAGTTGATCCAGAACGCAGCAGCACGTCTGGTCTTCAACCAACCCAAGAGAGCTCATGTCACGCCTCTTTTAATCTCTCTACACTGGCTTCCAGTTGCAGCTCGCATTAAATCCAAAACTCTAATCATTGCTTACAAAGCAGTAACTAAAACTGCTCCTGTTTACCTGGAGTCCCTCATCCAGGTCTACACTCCTTCTCGCCCACTATGCTCAGCCAGCGAAAGGCGCCTGGTACTTCCAGCACATCATGCTCCTAAGTCACTAGCTCGACTCTTCTCCTCTGTTGTCCCTAAATGGTGGAATGAATTACCCAACTCCATTCGATCCACAGACTCCATCTCTACTTTCAAGAGAAGGCTAAAGACCCAGCTCTTCAGAGAACACTTTGCACTTAGCTAGGCAATTCTCTACTGTTGTCCCCAGTAGTAGATTGAGTCTCAGCCAGACTATTCTCCACTGCTGCCCCTAGTGGTTGAATGAGTTTCCCAACTATAGTTAGCTCGCACTGTCCTGCTCTACTTCTGGGATTTCTTTGCCCAGCTCTTTGGGAATGATCCAGCACTTGGTACTTGGTAAATAGTTGTTGTGAAGTCTAATGAATGGCGATTAGTGATCCCACATTTTGCTTGAGTCATTGTTGCTGTCTAATAACACACACAAAACCCCCCCCACAAAAACAAACAAACAAACAAAAAAAAAAACTCCACAAAAACAACAACGTGTATTTTAGGTACTCTGCCTTAAACTCTACACGGCAGCACTTGCGTCCAATTGGACCTGAAGCACTTGATGGCACTTACTGATGTTGTTTCTTCTTGTCTAGATCATTGCTTGTGTTGTTCTTGCTCTCAAATGTACGTCGCTTTGGAGAAAAGCGTCTGCTAAATGACATTGTAACATTAAAAAAACTAACAAACAAACAAACTAACAAACAAACAAACTAAGTAACTAACTAACGTAAAAACAATCTAACTAACTAACAAACTAACTCACTACAAACAAACGACCAAACCCTCCCGATCACATGACCTCACATGGAACAATCAGAACAATCACAACACTCAGAACACTCAGAACACTCAGAACAATCACAACACTCAGAACACTCAGAACACTCAGAACAATCAGAACACTCAGAACACTCAGAACAATCAGAACAATCAGAACACCAGAACAATCAGAACACTCAGAACACTCAGAACACTCAGAACAATCAGAACACTCAGAACACTCAGAACAATCAGAACAATAACAACATTCAGAACAATCAGAACAACCAGAACACGCAGAACAATAAGAAAAATCAGAACACTCAGAACAATCAGAACACTCAGAACAATCAGAACAATCAGAACAATCAGAACACTCAGAACAATCAGAACAATCAGAACACTCAGAACAATCAGAACAATCAGAACACGCAGAACAATAAGAACAATCAGAACACTCAGAACAATCAGAACACTCAGAACAATCAGAACACTCAGAACAATCAGAACAATCAGAACACTCAGAACAATCAGAACACTCAGAACAATCAGAACGATCAGAACACTCAGAACAAGCAGAACACTCAGAACAGTAAGAACACTCAGAACACGCATAACACTCAGAACACGCAGAACAATCAGAACAATCAGAACACACAGAACACTCACAACAATCAGAACACTCAGAACAATCAGAACACGCAGAACACTCAGAACACGCAGAACAATCAGAACAATCAGAACAATCAGAACACGCAGAACAATCAGAACAATCAGAACACTCAGAACAATCAGAACAATCAGAACAATCAGAACCCGCAGAACAATCAGAACACTCAGAACAATCAGAACAATCAGAACATTCAGAACACGCAGAACAATCAGAACACTGAAAACACTCAGAACATGCAGAACAATCAGATCACTCAGAACACTCAGAACAATTAGAAAAATCAGAACAATCAGAACACGCAGAACAATCAGAACAATCAGAACACTCAGAATAATCAGAACACTCAGAACAATCAGAACAATCAGAACACGCAGAACACACAGAACAATCAGAACACGCAGAACACTCAGAACAATCAGAACACGCAGAACAATCAGAACACTGAGAACACTCAGAACACTCAGAACAATCAAAACAATCAGAATACGCAGAACACACAGAACAATCAGAACACGCAGAACACGCAGAACACGCAGAACACTCAGAACACGCAGAACACTCAGAACAATCAGAACACGCAGAACAATCAGAACACTCAGAACAAGCAGAACACTCAGAACACGAAGAACACGCAGAACACTCAAAACAATCAGAACACTCAGAATAATCAGAACAATCAGAACACTCAGAACAATCAAAACAATAAGAACACGCAGAACACACAGAACAATCAGAACACCCAGAACACTCAGAACACTCAGAACACTCAGAACATGCAGAACACTCAGAACACACAGAACAATCAGAACATTTAGAACACGCAGAACAATCAGAACATTTAGAACACGCAGAACAATCAGAACACTCAGAACAATCAGAAAACTCAGAACACGCAGAACAATCAGAACACTCAGAACACTCAGAACACGCAGAACAATCAGAACATTTAGAACACGCAGAACAATCAGAACACTCAGAACAATCAGAAAAGTCAGAACACGCAGAACACTCAGAACACTCAGAACAATCAGAACACTCAGAACACTCAGAACAATCAGAACAATCAGAACACTCAGAACAATCAGAACACTCAGAACAATCAGAATAATCAAAACACACAGAACACTCAGAACAATCAGAACACTCAGAACAATAAGAACACTCAGAACACGCAGAACAATCAGAACAATAAGAACACGCAGAACAATCAGAACAATCAGAACACGCAGAATAATCAGAACACGCAGAACACTCAGAACAATCAGAACACGCAGAAGAATCAGAACACGCAGAACAATCAGAACACTCAGAACAATCAGAACAATCAGAACACTCAGAACAATCAGAACAATCAGAACACGCAGAACAATCAGAACACTCAGAACACTCAGAACAATCAGAACACGCAGAACAATCAGAACACTCAGAACACTCAGAACACTCAGAACACGCAGAACACTTAGAACACTTAGAACAATCAGAACAATCAGAACACTCAGAACAATAAGAACACTCAGAACACGCAGAACAATCAGAACACTCAGAACACTCAGAACACTCAGAACATGCAGAACAATCAGATCATTTAGAACAAGCAGAACAATCAGAACACTCAGAACACGCAGAACACTCAGAACAATCAGAACAATCAGAACACTCAGAACAATCAGAACATTTAGAACAAGCAGAACAATCAGAACACTCAGAACACGCAGAACACTCAGAACAATCAGAACAATCAGAACACTCAGAACAATCAGAACAATCAGAACACTCAGAACACGCAGAACACTCAGAACACTCAGAACACGCAGAACACTCAGAAAAAATCTGAACAATCAGAACACTCAGAACAATCAGAACAATCAGAACACTCAGAACAATCAGAACAATCAGAACAATCAGAACACGCAGAACAATCAGAACGATCAGAACCCGCAGAACACGCAGAACAATCAGAACGATCAGAACATGCAGAACAATCAGAACACTCAGAACACGCAGAACAATCAGAACACGCAGAATAATCAGAACACGCAGAACACTCAGAACAATCAGAACACACAGAACAATCAGAACACTCAGAACAATCAGAACACTCAGAACACGCAGAACACACAGAACAATCAGAACACTCAGAACACGCAGAACACTCAGAACACTCAGAACAAGCAGAACACTCAGAACACGCAGAACAATCAGAACACTCAAAACAATCAGAACACTCAGAATAATCAGAACAATCAGAACACCAGAACACTCAGAACAATCAAAACAATAAGAACACGCAGAACACACAGAACAATCAGAACACCCAGAACACTCAGAACACTCAGAACACTCAGAACAATCAGAAAACTCAGAACACGCAGAACAATCAGAACACTCAGAACAAGCAGAACAATCAGAACACTCAGAACAATCAGAACACTCAGAACAATCAGAACACGCAGAACAATCAGAACACGCAGAACAATCAGAACAATCAGAACACTCAGAACAATCAGAACACGCAGAACAATCAGAACAATCAGAACAATCAGAACATGCAGAACACTCAGAACAATCAGAACACTCAGAACAATCAGAACACGCAGAACAATCAGAACAATCAGAACACTCAGAACAATCAGAACACTCAGAACACACAGAACAATCAGAACAATCAGAACAATCAGAACACTTAGAACAATAAGAACACTCAGAACACGCAGAACATGCAGAACAATCAGAACATTTAGAACAAGCAGAACAATCAGAACAATCAGAACAATCAGAACACGCAGAACAATCAGAACACTCAGAACACTCAGAACAATAAGAACACTCAGAACACGCAGAACAATCAGAACAATCAGAACACTCAGAACAATCAGAACACTCAGAACACTTAGAACAATCAGAACAATCAGAACACGCAGAACAATCAGAACAATCAGAACACTCAGAACAATCAGAACAATCAGAACACTTAGAACAATAAGAACACTCAGAACACGCAGAACATGCAGAACAATCAGAACAATCAGAACAATCAGAACAATCAGAACACGCAGAACAATCAGAACACTCAGAACACTCAGAACAATAAGAACACTCAGAACACGCAGAACAATCAGAACAATCAGAACACTCAGAACAATCAGAACAATCAGAACAATCAGAACACTCAGAACAATCAGAACAATCAGAACACGCAGAACAATCAGAACAATCAGAACACTCAGAACAATCTGAACACTCAGAACACACAGAACAATCAGAACAATCAGAACACGCAGAACACTCAGAATAATCAGAACACTGAGAACAATCAGAACAATAAGAACACTCAGAACACGCAGAACATGCAGAACAATCAGAACATTTAGAACAAGCAGAACAATCAGAACAATCAGAACAATCAGAACATGCAGAACACGCAGAACACTCAGAACAATCAGAACACTCAGAACACTCAGAACACGCAGAACAATCGGAACAATCAGAACACGCAGAACAATCAGAACAATCAGAACACTCAGAACAATCAGAACAATCAGAACACGCAGAACCATCAGAACACTCAGAACACGCAGAACAATCAGAACACGCAGAACAATGAGAACAATCAGAACAATCAGAACACGCAGAACAATCAGAACAATCAGAACACGCAGAACAATCGGAACAATCAGAACACGCAGAACAATCAGAACACTCAGAACACGCAGAACACTCAGAACAATCAGAACAATCAGAACACCCAGAACACGCAGAACACTCAGAACACTCAGAACACGCAGAACACTCAGAAAAAATCAGAACAATCAGAACACTCAGAACAATCAGAACAATCAGAACAATCAGAACACGCAGAACAATCAGAACACGCGGAACAATCAGAACGATCAGAACATGCAGAACAATCAGAAAACTCAGAACACGCAGAACAATCAGAACAATCAGAACAATCAGAACACGCAGAATAATCAGAACACGCAGAACACTCAGAACAATCAGAACACTCAGAACAATCAGAACACTCAGAACAATCAGAACACTCAGAACAATCAGAACACGCAGAACAATCAGAACACTCAGAACAATCAGAACACTCAGAACAATCAGAACACGCAGAACAATCAGAACACTCAGAACAATCAGAACACGCAGAACAATCAGAACACGCAGAACACTCAGAAAAATCAGAACACTCAGAACAATCAGAACACGCAGAACAATCAGAACGCTCAGAACAATCAGAACACTCAGAACAATCAGAACAATCAGAACACTCAGAACAATCAGAACACTCAGAACAATCAGAACACGCAGAACAATCAGAACACGCAGAACAATCAGAACACGCAGAACACTCAGAACAATCAGAACACTCAGAACAATCAGAACACGCAGAACAATCAGAACACGCAGAACACTCAGAACAATCAGAACACTCAGAACAATCAGAACACTCAGAACAATCAGAACACTCAGAACAATCAGAACACGCAGAACAATCAGAACACGCAGAACACTCAGAACATGCAGAACAATCAGAACATTTAGAACAAGCAGAACAATCAGAACAATCAGAACACGCAGAACAATCAGAACAATCAGAACACTCAGAACACTCAGAACACGCAGAACAATCGGAACAATCAGAACACGCAGAACAATCAGAACAATCAGAACACGCAGAACAATCAGAACAATCAGAACACGCAGAACCATCAGAACACTCAGAACACGCAGAACAATCAGAACACGCAGAACAATGAGAACAATCAGAACAATCAGAACACGCAGAACAATCAGAACAATCAGAACACGCAGAACAATCGGAACAATCAGAACACGCAGAACAATCAGAACACTCAGAACACGCAGAACACTCAGAACAATCAGAACAATCAGAACACCCAGAACACGCAGAACACTCAGAACACGCAGAACACTCAGAAAAAATCAGAACAATCAGAACACTCAGAACAATCAGAACAATCAGAACAATCAGAACACGCAGAACAATCAGAACACGCGGAACAATCAGAACGATCAGAACATGCAGAACAATCAGAAAACTCAGAACACGCAGAACAATCAGAACAATCAGAACAATCAGAACACGCAGAATAATCAGAACACGCAGAACACTCAGAACAATCAGAACACTCAGAACAATCAGAACACTCAGAACAATCAGAACACGCAGAACAATCAGAACACTCAGAACAATCAGAACACTCAGAACAATCAGAACACGCAGAACAATCAGAACACTCAGAACAATCAGAACACGCAGAACACTCAGAACACTCAGAACAATCAGAACACGCAGAACAATCAGAACGCTCAGAACAATCAGAACACGCAGAACACTCAGAACAATCAGAACACTCAGAACAATCAGAACACTCAGAACAATCAGAACACGCAGAACAATCAGAACACTCAGAACAATCAGAACACGCAGAACAATCAGAACACGCAGAACACTCAGAACACTCAGAACACTCAGAACAATCAGAACACGCAGAACAATCAGAACGCTCAGAACAATCAGAACACGCAGAACACTCAGAACAATCAGAACACTCAGAACAATCAGAACACTCAGAACAATCAGAACACGCAGAACAATCAGAACGCTCAGAACAATCAGAACACTCAGAACAATCAGAACACGCAGAACAATCAGAACGCTCAGAACAATCAGAACACGCAGAACAATCAGAACACGCAGAACACTCAGAACAATCAGAACACTCAGAACAATCAGAACACGCAGAACAATCAGAACACTCAGAACAATCAGAACACTCAGAACAATCAGAACACGCAGAACAATCAGAACACTCAGAACAATCAGAACACGCAGAACAATCAGAACAATCAGAACACTCAGAAAACTCAGAACAATCAGAACAATCAGAACACGCAGAACATGCAGAACAATCAGAACAATCACAACACGCAGAACATGCAGAACAATCAGAACAATCAGAACACTCAGAAAAATTAGAACATTCAGAACAATCAGAACAATCAGAACACACAGAACATGCAGAACAATCAGAACACGCAGAACAATCAGAACAATAAGAACAATCAGAACACGCAGAACACTCAGAACAATCAGAACACTCAGAACAATCAGAACAATAAGAACAATCAGAACACACAGAAAAATTAGAACACGCAGAACAATCAGAACAATAAGAACAATCAGAACAATAAGAACAATCAGAACACGCAGAACAATGAGAACACGCAGAACAATCAGAACACTCAGAACAATCAGAACAATCAGAACACTCAGAACACGCAGAGCACGCAGAACAATCAGAACATTCAGAACAATCAGAACACTCAGAAGAATCAGAACAATCAGACCATGCAGAACATGGATAACCAATCAATCAATCAATCTTTATTTATATAGCACTTTCATACAATGCAATGTATGTATGTACAATGTGCTTTACACACAACATACAATTTAAAGAAAAATCTATTAGTTCAAGCCCCCCCCGCCCAGTAACCCCACCCTCTTCCCCATTCAGTAGTCCATACCTTGGCAGATGTGTCATATATCATGGATTCCTTACACACCGGAACATGTGCAAGGAGGAAACACTATCTTAAAGTTCAGAATGAGGAAACACTGGAGGGGAGGCTAAAATCTTAAAACAAAGTGGCAGTAGGCAGTCCTAAAAATTAAAATATAAAATAAAACCTACAAGCATCCCAGGAATAGCATCATGCCATTCCTGGGATGCTCTGCAATACTGCCGTGCTCAGCACGCTGCACAGGTTTGCTGACATCCCACCGTTACCACATACCCCGAATTGCATCACACCCCGAGTTGCACAGGGGTGCGAGGGCCCTCCAGTGCTGCTTGCGGCCCTAGTTTGCTTTTAAATCTCTAAATGGTCTTGTCCCGCCCCACCTCTCTGAGCTTCTACACCCATACACACCCACCCGCTCCCTCAGGTCAGCTGATCAGCTGCTCCTGAAGGTGCCCAAGACCAAGCGGAAGCTCAGAGGGATCGTGCGTTTACTGTTGCGGCTCCAAAACTATGGAACGATCTACCCCAGCACGTTAAACAGGCCTCTTCTCTACCTGTTTTTAAATCTCTTCTTAAGATCCATCTCTTTTCTCTGGCCTTTAACACACAGTAGTCATCGACTTTTATATTTATTTGGTATTTTTATGTGTGCCTTTTCATGTTACTTATGTTTTATGTCTTTTAAACTGATTCTGTATTTTATATATTGTACTCCTCTTTTATCTCTTGTGAGCTGCTATGTTTTTTATGTACTTTTATTTATTCTGTACTTTTATTTATTCTCCTGTACAGCACAACCGTGGTTGTTTTTAAAGTGCTTAACAAATAAAGTTGGATTGGATTGGATTGGAAGAAATTTTACTCCAAAGTCAGAGTAAAAAGGTAGGTCTCGAGTTTGCTTTTTGCATAAGAGGCACAACAAGCAGAACACCCAGAACAAGCATAGCAAAGAGAACACTCAGAACACGCAGAACATTCAGAACCCACATATAACTCAGAACTCGCAGAACAAGCACAACACGCAGAACATGTAGAACACATAGACCATGCAGAAAATGCAGAACTTGCAGAACACTTAGAACACAGAACATGAAGAAAACATGCTGTAAACCTAACAAACGTCGCCAAATGGCTGTCAGAGCTGTATTACATAACAGAGTTCATTCATAATTGTACATTATAAAGCCTGTTTGACCGCCATTCACTCATGTTTGATTAAATGTTGTTTTCTTGTTTATGTGAAGTTTTCAGTTTGATCAGAATCAATAAAAACAAAAAAATACAACTTTAAAGTTTTGACAATTTTACCTGGGTTTTTACCTGGGAGTTAGGAGTTCTTCACAGAGTGAGTGCTCTTGTTTTTCTTCCCATCTCTGTTAGTCATCATGTCTGAAGCGGAGCCGCCTGTCTGCTCAGTTTTTCCAGTGTGAAACTGCGGCTGACATTACTCTGCTTCTACAGATGCATGTCAGAATTAGAGCCTCTTATTTATTCCTCATTATTTCATTCAGACTTTCACATTTTATGGATTAACTACACATGAAGTGAAATATCAAAAACATTTGATTTTATTCTGGATTATTATGAAAAACAAAAACTAACCAACACAAAATAATAAATGATCACATAAATACAAATGTCAAAGAAAAGGTTTATAACTCAAAAGCTGTAGGCCTTATTCACCAACATCTGTAAGACTTTTCTAAACTTTGCTCTTGTGGGAGTTTTCAGGAGAACCCCTGGTGGGGTTCCTGACACGTTCTAATACTGCTGAATTATATTAAAAAGATGCATTTAAGATGAGTCAAATCTAAACCTAGAACAGAAAGTCAAGACATTATATCTGGTAGATTATGTAACAATGCTTCTCTTAATACTAAATAAGAAATATAAAAAATAAGAATTAAATCCTCTTCTGTAGTAAAGCCTGTTTATTTCTGCTGAGCCACATTTATGAGGAAAAGGCACGTGTGGGATGAGCAGCAGAGCTGAGTATGAGGGTTGGTCCATGAAAAATGTTCCAGGTCTTCTCTGCTAAAGCCCAACAGCTGATTCTGCTGTTGCTGACTCTTGTTCTGACACCCCAACGATCGTTCCTTCACCCCGTCAGCTCTCAGGAACCGTACAGATTTACATTTGAGGTTTTCAGGACGATATGACTGCCGGCTCTGCCCAAACAATCACAGCCCATCTCTGGCCTCAGAGGGCTGACAGGAGGCCTGCCATGGCCGCCCTTCACTCTCAGGCATGTCTGTGTCTGCAACTGTTTGTTAAACGATGAAACTGTTAAATCACTGATCTGTCTGTTTGCTCAAACTTTAATCATCACATCACCAAACAAGAGTCAGTGTAGAACCAGCTGTTTGGACCAACCCACATCCTCAGCTCTGCTGCTCATCCCACACATGCATGCTCCTCACAGATGTGGCTCCATTTAAAAACAAAACAAACCTTACTATGGGAAAAGATCTATAACTAAGAACCAACACAGAAATAATCTACTCAACACTCATTGCCTTAATTTTTGTGCTGAGTTTAGTTAAAATCTGGGGCGTAGCACAGGGGGAACAGGGTACTGATTACCCGGGCCCACAGTAGGGAGGGGACCTTAAGTAGCCTGCAATGAAAAAGGTGTTTTCATTTTTATTTTATTTAACCTTTATCTAACCAGATAAAAACCCACTGAGATCAGGATCTCTTTTACAAGGGTGACCTGGCCAAGAGGTCAGCAGCCAATGTCATTAGAACAGTTACAAAGAAGTGGGTATAGATTAAAACCTACAGTTTTAGAGGTGCAATAGTGTTTTCAAGTGCGGGAGCTGTAACACAACAATAATTTAAGATTTAAAACACACAGGCACTGTTCTAGGGTCTCACGCTGTCTGTCCCTCAGGATAGAACAGAAGGCTCCAGGTGGAATAAGTTCAGAGAGTTTCAGTTCAGTCTTTAGTTTTCCATGCAGAGGGAGCAGCAAAGCTGAAAGCTCTTTTCCCAAATTCAGTCCTTACCCAAGGAATAGATAAAACTAGTGCAGTGCAAGAACGCAAGGCATAGCAACTGCTTGTTTTCTGCAATAAAGCGCACAAATAAGGAGGAATCAAGCCTAAAAGAGCCTTATAAATCAGGGTCAACCAATGTGCATTCTGTAAGTTTGATCTCATGTACAAATCACAATGGTGGGTGAGACGACTGCAGCCAGTGACAGATTTATTTATTCCTCAGCATTTAGTGTCATTATCGAATCAAAGGTGACTAAATGAGCCAGTCATCAGTCTGAAATAAGTATCATATAGAAAAGTACAACACTGCTTCACCCTTAGAAATGTCAGAATGGTGCGGTCCAGTGCTGCAGAATAATACAAGTACATTTAGTAAAAATATTGCTGATAAATGGGGAAATTATGGTCCAAAAACACATTAAGTGCAGAGATATTTGTAAAAATGAGGCAACGTTTGCTGCTAGGCTAGCCCTAAATCCCTATGCCCCTGGTTAAAATGGACGTGGTTGGGTCCTTTTCTATCATGATTAAATTAAAACTAGGTCTGTCAAAGTTAACGCATTAATATCGCGTTAACTCAAATTACTTTTAATGTCGCTAATTTTTTTGTCGCACGATTAACGCATGCGCGTTCTGTGTGACCCTCAACCCATCCCGTAGTTTGTCAGATCAGGAAGTGGCGCCGTCATGATGTGGTACAAGCGGGCAGAAATGGATAAAGCACAGAGACTTTTGAATGACAGGTTCAGCTTTCAGATCATGTCAGATAAGACTGAAGTTATTTTCTCCTACTGTCAACATGAACGGAGTTACAGGAAGTTCGTAGAGTCTTATATAGCCCGCACCACTCGCTAGCCATGCACACCGCTAATGCAGAGGGCCGCCCCCCTCGCCATGCTGGATTTGTTTACAATGGAGGCACTCAGACAACTCTGCAGGGATGGACTCGCTATCTGGCGTACCGGGCATTTCCCGGTGTGCCGACGCACTTTTGGGCCAGTATGATTTATTTATTTATTTAGGCTGTTATATCTGCCATGAACCGGCACCACAGCTGCGCTATTGACTGCTGATTGGTCCGATCACGTCTCCTAAAGGTCCGCTCTCATCCCCACGCAGCTCCTGCTTGAAAGTGAAAGTGTTCGGAAAAAAATGAAACTTACTAAAACGATCGACTGGAACTGTGAATAAACGCCAAATTTAAATAACAGTCAATCAAGATGCTGCAAAAGTGTCAAAGACTCTGCAGCCCCTGTAGGAGATTGTCTGATGCTGGTGAATGTACAGCTGCATCATGAGGAGGAGGAGGAGACAGAGCAGCAGAGGCTGGTGTGTGACAGGAGAGCAGAGGTTAGTGAATGAGCTCTGTAGAGTATCAGAATAGAAGCTGAAAGCATTATTAGACTGTGGCTCTCCTTTATTTAGGAAGAAAAAATGGTTTTAGATTAAATCTGTAGCTCTTCTATGATCTGAAGAATGAAGAGATGGTTCAGTCCTCTTACTGCACCTTCAAAGTTCCCAGTCATTTCTGACTGTCAGCATTTATTTTACATTTGGACTACATTTTTTAGTTTGAAAGTAAAAATCTGATAAATAATAGCAGACATTTTTAAGTAATGACTTGCTTTTTGTCTTGAGCAGGGCAGATGTGTCCACCTTACTCGCATCAGAACAGTGAAACACCATTAGATGTGTCTGTGCCTTACTGCTGAGCTCTCAGCAGAGACTTGACTTCTTTATGTCCATGTGTGATGATAAGATCTGTTGTTCTGTGTTCAGCTGCTGAGAACAGAGGAGGTAACTTCTAGAAGTCTAAAGTTTGACTCTACATTGTGGTATTATTCAGTAATGTTACATTAAGGTCAGTATCTCCATCTGTTGGTCTTGAGTTTACCATGTTATGCTCTCAGCAGATTTTTGCAGCGTTCAGTATCTTTGAGCTCAGACTAGAGAATGTTCTGGACTTTATCTGTTGTTGTTTTGGGTTGTTGAACAAACATTTGCATAAAGAGAGCATTTTTGTCCACTTGTGTTTATAAGGGTATTTAAATCGTGAGAAATAGTACTGTAAGGTACATTTAGAACAGACAAAAAAGTGCGATTAAATTGCGATTAATCGCAAGTTAACTATGGAATTTGTGAGATTAATCGCAATTAAACATTTTAATCTATTGACAGCCCTGATTAAAACACATTTAATCTAAATCTTGATGCTTTAAAATGATAGATTATCATTTATACACATTTATACCTGCTGAAGCACATGAAGACAGCCTTTACTTTTTAAATCATTGTCATGAACATTTAAATTTGCTATTTGACACAAAGCAGCTTAGAACTAAAACGGTATGTTTTAACTTGATTTTAGTCATAGTTCATATTGAATGAGGTTAAAATGCAGTGAATTATATTTGATTTGTCCCTCCTCATCTAGAAGACGACTGCTAGGCTAAATGTTGTATTCTGTCATATCAGCACTCAGACGCTCTGGTTCTTCTAAGAACAATCACAGAGAAGAAAACTGTCAGAATCTAACATCCTTTAGATCCTCCTACACTGACAGAGAGG